>NC_051068.1:115044135-115299135 GCF_004664715.2 Peromyscus leucopus | reverse complement strand
AAAACCAAAAAAAAAAAAAAAAAAAAAGAAAAGCAATTGAATGCTTTAAGTGGAGCTTAATGAACCATCCTAGTAGGAGCATGGAGGACAGTGGTGCTGAGGGTGATTTGAACTGTGGGGGCCTGGCTCAAAGAGGTTTCAGAGGAGAATAATATTATTATGTGGCCTAGAGACCATTATTTGGACATTTCAGAGGAGAGTAATATTAGTATGTGGCCAAGAGACGACTCATAATATTTTGATGAAGAATGTGGCTGATTTCTGCTCTTGTCCAAAAAATCTGCCTGAAGATAAATTGAAGAGTTATGGTTAACAGTTTTGGCAGAGGAGATTTCCAGACAGCCTAGTAGTGACTATGTTACTTGGTTATTAGATGCCATGCTTATGCAGGTCTATAAGGAAAAGGAGAAGCTGAGAAAGGAAAAATACAAAATTACAGTTTGAGGGGGAAAGGAGCACCAGGAAGTTTAATGGAGTCAAGCCCAGTGCTTAAGGAGATAAAAAGTTTAAGGAAAAACCTGATGATAGATGGAATAAAGAGCATGGTGACCTTAGGGCAAGATCCCACCCAGCTAAACTTCCAATTTGTGAAAAGAAATTAAAGAAAAATTTAGGACTGTGTGTGATGGTGCATCGCCTCTAATCTCAGCACTCCGGAGGCAGAGGCAGGTAGATCTTTCGAGTTTGAGGCCAGCCTAGTCTGTGGAGAGAGTTCTGGGACAGTCAAGTTTAGGCAGTGAAGGAAATCATTGAAAATAGAAAGTTGGTGAAAATGTATTTGAACAAGGGGGCCATGTTCCAGCCACAGCAAGAAGCAGAACTTGGCAACTTTGGCCACATGGTTCTGGTTTTAAAGTCAAGGATACAAGAAAGGGGCTATGGACTCTCCCTTCAAAGCCACTGTGGCCAGGTATATGTTAGGTGTGTCCCTGCTTGGAGGCCTACAAAGGGCATGGTATGAAGCTATGATGGTGATCCTGGGTTGCCTTGGAGACCCCATGATGTTGGTGATGCCAGAGTCATAGGATAACTTCCAAGAAAAGCTGCTAACAGGGAGTAGAACCAGCCCAAGTGAATAAGGTATGTTACAGTCAACAAAGTCAAAGGAGTTGGAGATCTGAAGAGCTCTTTAATATCAGATATAGGTTTGGAGTTTGCCTAGCTGGTTTTTGATCTTGCTTTGGTCCTTCTCACTATGGTCCAGTATATTCCAAATCATTTTCATTTCCCTTTTGGGTGGTAATATATATCCTGTGCCATTGTATGTTAGATGTATATGATCTGTGTATTGAATTTGATTTTACAGGGGAATATAGTTAAGAGACTGACATGAGCATCAGAGACTTTGGACTATGGACTTGTAACAGTGTTGAGACTGTGATAGACTATGGGGATGTTTGAAGTTGTACTAAATGCATTTTGCATTATGATATGGCTATAAGCCTATGGGGGGCAGGGAATGGAATGTGATGGCTTGGATGAAAATGGCTTCCATAGGCTCATAGGAAGTGGCACTATTTTGAAATGAAAGGTGTGACCTTGTTGGAATAGGTGTGGCCTTGTTGGAGGAAGTGTGTCACTGGTATTGGGCTTTGAGGTTTTAGAAGTGCAAGCCAGGCCCAGTGTCACTCTCTCTTCCTGCTGCCTGCGGATCCAAATGTAGGACTCTCAGCTCCTTCTCCAGCACCATGTCTGCCTGTGTACTGCCATGCTTCCCACCATGATGATAATGGACTGAACCTCTGAACTGCAAGCCAGCCTCAGTTAAATGTTTTCCTTTGTAAGAGTTTCCATGGTCATGGTGTCTCTTCACAGCAATAGAACACTGACAAAGACAGCACCTGAATAAAGGAACAAGATAACTGCAGGGGTGACATTTTCAGTGAAAGCTACTGAACTTACTCAGTGGTACCACTTTGGTAAGTGGTCTAAGTGATTCTGGGTTGAAAGTGGAGCAGTAGAAACAGCAGATAAAAGAAAATGTGGTAGACAGAGGGCACAGGAAGCACCAAGGAAGAGATCTGGCTACTTCCTGACTACGCTGGCCATCAGTACCAGGCTGAACTGCCAAGGGAGAAGGCCTTGAAGAGAGGGTGACACCTGATGTAGAACACGGAGGATTCATGGCTGAAGAGAGGGTGACACCTGATGTAGAACACGGAGGATGCATGGCTGAAGAGAGGGTGACACCTGATGTAGAACATGGAGGATGCATGGCTTGAAGTGTGTGCATAGCACTGGCGTGAGAGCGAGGAAGTGGGACCCTAGAGGCAATGAAGTCAGGTCACAGCCAGCCTTCTAAAGCATGCTGAGGAGGTCGGCTAACCCCGGGATGATGTGCTTCTGCTGATGTAGCCAGATTCCTCATTAGCTGTTGTGTGGATGACGTACAACAGGCAAGACGACTCGGAAAGACAAGCTAGGGGTGCGACAGTAGTCAGGGAGGAGACCAGGGTGACACGGAGGGCGAGAGCCATGGGACTGGAGAAGTTACCTTGGTTTGCTGGTGCCAGAGGTGATACATGGCAGGACAGAGAGACCGCGGGAGGGGGCAGGGATGTGGAGTCCAGAACTGCAAGCGACTATGACCTTCCCGTCTTGAACACCAAGACAGAGAAAGGGGTTCTAGGGCCAATGTGATGCCACCTTTCCTGGTCCCTTGGTTGTGGTAGGGCCCTGTCTCGAAGGACACATCAAAGACCTAGACTTTTCAACACCTGTTTGTTGTACAAGAATTTAGAGTTAATTTAAGTTGGCCTCTAAAGTTTTCCGGGCACTAAATCCAATTATTTTTCAAGGAGTGATCTGGTCAGAGTTTCAAAAGACTCTGCAGTCCCCAGTGCCTTCCACTCAGCTAGACCCCAGAGAGGCAAAGAGGCAGAGTTAGTGGAATCTCACAGGAATCCCGCTGTGTGGACATCACCTATGAAAGTGCACTTGCTCCCCTTTTCCAGCCCCCTCTCCCTCCTCACACTCTCAGGCCTCTCTTTGTAATGGCTTTAAAAAAATTAATAAGGGGGGATGATGCTTAGGTTCACACCACAAAGACAGCGATGTGTAGATAAATGATATACAATGATATCATTTGCTATATATTGGCTTCAGCAACTTGAGTTTGTTTTAGTTTTTTTTTTTTTGGTCAAGGAAACAAATCATAAGCCAAGCAGAGGCACCCTTCTCAAGGAAGCCCTCTAACTGGAGTCTTGTGTGAGGGCTGGGTGACTGGAGTGGGCCGAACTGGTCCTTTTGAACGTGTCCAGCACACATCCTTCTGCAGGACTCTTGTCATTCTCTGTATAGTCAGCAAAACTAGACATAACAGAAGGGCAGACTTTCCTGGAGTCTGTCTGGTTCAGTGTCCTACAGAGAAACAGAACTCATTTTGAACTCCAGCTTAGCCACCCACTCTGAAATGCCACGTGGTATTTTGCCAAGTTTTAGGTAACATCTTTCTAAGTCTTAGTGTCGTCATCTGTAAAATGGGGATAATGGAATACCTTTATCATGAGGCAGGAGGCAGTGTTCACTGGTCACAAACACAGATCTTGGAGCAGACTGAGGGACCCTTTCTTAATTCTGCCCTTTGCTAACTGTGGTGTTTTGAATGAGAATGAGTCACATGGGTTTATGTTTTTAAACACTTGGTCCCCTGATGGTGCTACACAGGGAGCTTTGGGAGGTGTGACCTTGCTGGAGGAAGTATGTCACTGGGGACAGGCTTTAAGAGCTTAAGGCCTCACTCCATTTCCTCACTTAATTTCCTCTCACAGTTCAAAATGTGAGCTCTCAGCTTCTTATTCTTGCCATGCTTTGTCCCAGCCCTTATGGACACTAACACCCTGGAAAACGTAAGCCGAAACAAACTCCTCGGTCATGGTATTTTATTACTGCAAGAGAAAAGTAACCAATGCACTAGTTCTGTGGCCTTGCAGAAGCTGCTTCACTACTCTGAGCCTCAGCATTTTCATCTATAAAATGGGCACAAATCATGGGCACTGCCACAGTGGGTATTTAGGGTTGTAGAAACATTTAAAACCCACTTCCAGGAAGAGGTTCTGCCTAGAGGTGGATACCCAGGGAAGTGTATGATAAGTACTGTTTCAGTATTTGCTGAAGAAATAAACAGGACTATGGAAGACAAAAGCCAGAATGTTCAATAAAGCCAGTGGCTAGCTTAGAGAGTCCGTAACTGAGATGTGGAGCTGGTTCCTGCCCTCCTGTCTCCTTCTCTGGCCTGCCTCAGGCCAGGACTCGGGACTTGGCGGGGAGGTCTACGCCATGTTGATTGTATAGCTGCGTGGTCTCCAGATTTTCTTCTTGTTTTTTGAAGTGGAGCCTGGAACAGCATGGAGAGCTGGTGAGGGGAGCTGCGATTTTCCTTATTTACTAACATTTGCTTGGATTAATGTCTAGGACACCCAAAATATGCTATGAGTCAGTCAGAGGATAACGAGATCGCATCACTGTAGAGATTACTCACTAATTTGACATTTGGGGAATTTTTGCAAAATGTTAGGGAACATTTGACAAAGATGCAAATTGCCATATCCATAAAGTGCATCTGACTCTGAGGGTTGGTGGCTCTCTCCCCTGATGTGGCTACTTCATTCCTCACACCAGCTGCTGTGTCCTGCCCATGGGTGACTTCCCTTTTCCTGAAGGAGAGTGCTGGAACTTTGCTCTGAAAACGTACAAAAGCCCCACTGAAGCGCCTGCCCTGGGTCAGGTGTCTCTTCAGCTTCCTTCTCATTGAGGCTTCCTAGTCATTGGACAGGCTGTGTCAGCAGCCTGTCTGCCGTTGCGGAGGAGAGGCAGCAGTTCAGGGAGATTAAGTCATTTGCCTAAGGCTGCCAAAGTATGAAAGAATTTGAATGCGGGCTTAAGTGGGCAAAGTGTGCGTTTAAACCCAGCGCCCAGATCCTGGGACATCTCAATATCAGGTTCCCATGGGCTTCATTGGTAAGTCCTTAGTTTTCAACAACTGGTCATAAGCAGTTATTCTATGTGCATTTGTGTGTGTGTGTGAATGGATGTGCAATGTGTGTGTGTGTGTGTGTGTGTGTGTGTGTGTGTGTGTTGAATGGATGTGCAATGTATGTGTGTGTGTGTGTACACAAATACTTCTAGATGCCAGCCTTGGGTGTTGTTCCTTAGGAGCTGTCCACCCAGTTATTTTGAAACTGGGTCTCTCACTGGAACCTAGGGGTCTCTGATTTGACTAGTATGGCTGACCAGCGAGCCCCAGATTCTGTCTCTCTGTCTCTCTAGTGCTAGGGTTGAAGGGGAGTGCCAGTGTGTGTGGCTTTTTACTGGGATGCTGCAGACCAAGCCCAGGTCCACAAGCTTCCATAGCAGGTACTTTACTGAGAATTAGCCTCCCCGTGGTCTCTGCTCTTTTATACTGAGAGTCAGCTTAGTTGATAATGGATAGCTTAGGAGAACTTTTTGTTAGTGTAACACTGTTTTCAAAGAAGGAGGCTTCCAGTTTTAAATGAGCAGGAGCTGCTTGCTAGGCTCCCATCCCTGAAGTACCAGCTCATCTTTGCATTATTTTTGCACTATTGTCCTGGCACTATACTGTTGAGATTTCTATCACCCATCAAGCAGGTCTTGTCTAAGCTTCCTGCTAGGTCTAGGACAATAAGGGAAGTGTGTGTGAGGCTCTGGGTATATGGAATATAAGAAACAGGAATGGGGCCCATTGCCGAAGCTAGATTTGAGAGATAACTTAATGCGCAGTTGTGTAGAAGAGGTATCTCAAGCTGAGACCCCTCAAGAGGGATGACACATAAGGAAACCCTTCTGGCTCCAAAGGCTTGTTCCTCAGTTACCATTTAATATGAGAGAAGTGACTTTAACGGGAAGCAAGAACTGGGTAGGGGTTGTGGTTGTCGTATCTCCTAGTAACCGTCCTGGAGAGACTTGGTAGGTATATTGGGGCAGCCTAAGAGCAGTCAGCTTATCAAGATATCGGGTGGCCATAGCAGCCTTTCCTTCATCCCTAAGTGCCTCGTGGTGTTGTGTAGACTGGCCAGTGGTTAATAAACACTTGCTGGGAATGGCAATGCCTCTTGGAACAGTGACTCTGTGAACTTTAGTACTTGAGGCTATGCAGCTATGTTTAGTCCTTTCTCTAAGAACATTTAATTCTGTTTTTATTTTTAGTTGTGTGTGTGTGTGTGTGTGTGTGTGTGTGTGTGTGTGCACGCTGGTACCAGTGGAGGGCGTTAGAGCGCCTGAAGCTGGAGTTACAGTTGGTTGTGAGCCACCTGAGTGAGTACTGAGAGCCAAACTTGGTTCCTCTGTAAGAGCAGCAAGCATATTGACCATGGAACCATCTGTCCGGCTCCTAGATTGATTGTTTTTAAGTAACGTAAGAAACTAGAAATACATAAGGGTATATAACTAATATCTTGCAGAGGGAAAAAAAAAAGGCCAAAAATGTCCACCTTTTTGATCACAGAAACGCTTCTTTTTAATTTTTAAAAGTTTTTATGGACCCTTCCATATAATCATAGTGGTTCTTTTAGTGTCCAGTAACTGCATAAAAGGCACAACAACAAAATGCTCTTGCATTAATTTTTATTTTCTTCATTCCAACAGCATCTATAAGATGTGAAGAAAAAAGCATAATAGAGTTTGTGACCCATTATTTATCCTCTTTCCCAGCAGCACTTGGCACTTGTGTAGATTAGGCAACTCTTCTGAGTGGATGGGGTGGGCTGAGAGTGGGTGGGCACAGCTCCAGAGTGGGAGTGAGCTGGGAGGCCTCTGGTCTCTTCCCCTCACTTGTTCTAAGGGGTTCTAAGCCACCCAGTTGTTCACAGTTGGAGCTCCGTTCCCATGCATTTCAGATGCATACTGCTGGAGGGATGTGTTTATTTTTCTGGGACCTAATTACTCTAATAACAATTTGAGTGAAACTGCACCCAGCTAAACTCACCCCGTCTACTATCCAAAAGGGTCTCCAGGATGTCATCCTTAGAAGCACAGAATAGGCAGGTCACTTGATCCAATGTCCTTGTGCTCATCAGAGGCTTTGGTCCTTAGCCTGTCTCTTCTTTCTAGTTAGATGGGGGAGGGACCTCAGTGTGCTGAAGTGCTCTGAGATCAACTGTGTGAAACTAAGGGGAGGTTGAGTTGGCGGAGCCCTGAAGTCCATTCCAGGTTTTGCATTGCACCAGCCCCCAGGACTGACCCTGAGTTGATCAAGGGGCCTTGCTAGGTACCAGGGGCTGAGGAACTCAGCCTACGTGCAAGGAGCAGTTCTGAAGTGCTGTGCCTTGAACATTGCTTTGGGAACCTAGGGAGGAGGCTTTCAGGGTGTGTGTGTGTGTGTGTGTGTGTGTGTGTGTGTGTACATGTGCGCTCGTGTCCTATTATTAACCTTTTTCTAAGCTCTGTTTTCCAAGCTTAGGTCGGCTCATCAGAGTTGAACATGGACTGTTTGGATTTTTGCCCGAGCTGTTCTCCAAGCCTGATAGCACACTCATTACTCCCTACCCATGGTTTCTGCTAAATGACCTCGTTAGTGCTCTAATTACATGTTGCTCTTCAGAAAGCTGGGGGTGGGGGCGGATGAGTTAAGGAAGGCTGAGGGCTGAGATGGAGTACATTGTAAACACGCTGAAAGGCGCCTACCTTCCTCTGGCCTGCTCACCTCCTTGGATGGGAGGCTTGGTGCTGTTTCTTTTCTCCCCTTCCTTTTTTCTGTACCCGGAAAAGGTGATGATGACAGCGTATGCCAAATGCTGCTAGGGACTGGTAATAGCTGGAGGGTGATATTTTTACCAGGAACTAGAGAATAAAATAAAACAATAACAAAAACAAGCTGAGGTCGAAGGAACAAAAACAGAATTTTCGAGAATCTCCCCACTACCTGCTCATGTGCAGCCATTTGTTTATCTTGCTGGCAGCCCCATGAGGTGCTTATTATTAGATCCTGATCAACTGGGTTCAGAGAGGTTTGACTATTTTCCAAGACCATAAAGCCAACGTGTGGCAGAGTGACCTTGTTTGAATCCAAGTCCCAACATCCTATGTTAGGTCTTCATTCATTCACTCACTCACTCATTCATTTATTCATTCATTCATTCATTCAACAATTACGCTCTCGTCTCTAATCTATGACAATGTATGATTATATAACTCTAGAGTTTCTAGACTATTTCAAAGTTAATTCTACGAGTTCCTCAGATGGATCTGAATTCCTTGGTGTAGCCTTCCATTACATTTTACTGCATTCATTTGAACTGGAACTGCTTATTTGCCTGTCTTAGGCAACAGATCATGCAGCTGAGATTCAGGAACCTGGGAGGCACGGTTAATGATTATACTGAACGGTCTTATTATTTTCCAGTTAAGGAAGCTGGGCTCCAATGACTTGCTGAACTGGTAAACTGGAATCTGTTCTTCCCACTAGAGATGCCAAGGCTGGAGTGGAATTTACATGCACTGTTGAGAAAGGATATTCATGTGTCATAACAAGCATGGAGAATTTCCAAGCCTTGTGGGGCCTTTTACCTTTGGCATTGTGTTCACCTGATGAGAAGTTCAACATCTGTGTCAGTCACATAGGCTGATTGGCAAGACACTTTGACTTTGGTCAAAGATGCTTTTGGTCTGTTAACTATAAAACCATGGTGGGGGATGTCAAGATTTTTGTTTTTATTACACTTATTTATTTCTTCTTTTTCTTCTCCTCTTCTTTCCTCCCTCCCTCCCTCCCTCCCTCCTCTCTGACTTTCTGTCTCTCTGTTGCTCTGTCTGTCTCTGTCTACCTGTCTGTCTCTTTTTCTCTGCATTCACATAAGCCATAGCATGTATGTGGAGGTCAAAGGGTAACTTGCAGGAGTTGTTTCTCTTCTTCCACCAACCACTGAAGGGGTTCTGGTATCGAGCTCAGGTTTTTAGGCTTGGTGGTAATTGCCTTTACACTGATGTATCTTATCAGCCTTAGCCTCGGTTTTAGTGGTGGTGGTGGTGGGGGAGAGTCCATCTTCCACACCGAGTATCTTAAGTTGGTACAATTTTCTTGGAGGCTTTCTCTTGGATATTAATGTAAACAAAAAGAGTCCCAGCAGAATTCGCTCTACTACATTTTCCCAAGAGTGGCAGATGCAGTATGTTGAGTGATGAAGAGATGTCCACACTTCAGAAGAAATAAATGACATTACAGTTATACTAACAGGATGTAACTTTAACCATGTGAAGAACTGTCTTAAAATAGGGTTCTTACCCACCTGATTACTAATTAGTATTTCAGTGTAGAAACTAGAATTTTGCAAGCCAAACACCTTAAAAAGTGAACATTGTCTGTTTGACAGACTGTCAAGACACACGTGCAGCCTTAATATATTAGTTTATCCTTTAACGATCAAATTGTTATTATAACTTCAAGAAAAGTGGAAAAAATAGACTTTTTACAATCTAATCAGCCATAAAAGAAACACACACACACACACACACACACACACACACACACACACACACACACAAACTTGGAGCTGTTGCCTGATCTACAGTACATTTGCAGAATTGTGGATGGGAAACAGCAGGAAACCATTACTGCATGTGATCATGGTTTTAATGATTGTACTGGAACACAATAAACGTATAAAATGTATGCCACAGAATAAATTGTAGGTCCCACAGCAAAGCAGCTTCTTCTTCAACTTTTGTCAGTTTGGCAGGAGTGCTCTCTTCTTCTGCAAATAAGTCATTAAGCTCCACGCTTTGCCACCAAATAACTTTTGGAAGAACAATTCAGACCTCCTAAAGTAATTCACTTGCAGTCTTCGTCTATTTTTAATAACTCAAAACATACACAGGAGGTGCACACACACTTCTAGACTGTTTGAATGACTGGACAAGGCAGTGTTAAAAATCCAACAGCACTAATTACTAGCTGAGCAGTATAAAAACCTCAGAATGAATGTCAGCCTAGGAGATAAGCTCTTATCTTAATCTAATGACTCCACAGACTTAATTTGTCAGGCCAGCCGAGTTGATGAAAAACAGGTTTCTATTCTCCAGCGTGAGCGGTACCATCTTTCCAAATCTTTGAAGTTGGGTAGTAATACCATCAGTGTCATCCCGTAAAAATCTTGTGACCAAGCCAATTTAATTCCTATTGTCCTGTTACACTAATTAAAGTTGTTCCACTCTTGTTGGACAAATATCTCAAAGTGAAGCCAGAGTATTTTTAGATTTGCTTTATTTTGAACTAATCACCCACAGCTCTCATGTTTCATACTCCTCTGCCCCCCAACCCCACGCCATAGTGCCGGGACCAGGGACCATCTATCTTCATATGGGAAAGCCAAAGTTTCCAGAGGAATTCATTAATTCAGAGGAACCCATTTATTGAGACACAATGCAGCAGGGGGGTGAGCAGCAAAGACTCTGGCAGGAAGGCTGGGGGAAGCTTTTGCCCTGTCATTTCCAAGCTGTGTGACCTTGGGTCAGTGTTTCAGACCTTCTTAGCCTCACTTTAATCATTCTCGAACTGGAAGAGAATCGTGGACATTGTGAGGGCTAAATAAGATAACTCACGCTTTCTACTTAGAGCGGCTCAGCCTTATGCTCGGTACTGTTCAACTTCCATGTGTTCGCCCGCTCACTCATCCATCCATCGTAACAAATACGTACAGAGACATAACAAGTCTAAAACACATTCTAGATGTTGAAGGGCGTAAGAAGAAACAAAAGGCAGGGCCATTTGGTCATGATGGACTTTGCATAAACTCTCTGCTCAAGAAGCCCACACTTAACATAATCAGTTGATGTCACTACACCCAGGAAAGAATTTCTGCAGAATTACCATGGCTTTCCACCAAAAACTCCACTGTGAACCCTGTTGCTTCATTTCCAGTAAAATGGAAATGCAAGCTTCCATCTCAAAGATCCAGTGTGCTGATGACATGAGGTAATGCTTGGTGGGCAGCCAACTGTTGGTGGCTGCTCAGTTTCTTGTCTCTTATCCCTGCAGCTCACAGCCACACGCGTGGGACTAACATATCTAGTGAGTTATCTTCTGTCTTGTTTCACTCTGTGTAATGTCCTTCCCAGCAGCCCATGCTCCCTCTGCATACCCACTCCTAAGTACTTGCAAGGTACCATATTGGTTTTGGTTTATTGACTGTCATTTGGAGAGACTTGATAGTCTTGTAGTTCCTCTGATTTCTCATCTTGATAGAATGTGATGACATAATTTCTTCCATACCCTTAAAATTCATGCCTATACTTTCAAAATGTGCATTGAAAGCCTGTTAGGCATTAGGAATCCCACTAGGTTTGGAAACACCAAGATGTGAAGGATGTAGCTAGTGTCTAGTCTTTAGGAGCTTGCCCTGCTGTGGTGAATGCTGTGGTGAATGCTGTGGCAGAGGTTCCCAGAATGCAGTGGGAGCATGATGGGATGGGAAAGCAGAGGTTCTGCCTATGAGCCTGGAAACTCATGGGGGATTTCTGGAGAAATGCCCTTGGGTTTAACTGGGGAGGGAAAAGCAAATGCTGGGTCTGGTAATCACTGTGTGTGGGTGGATGGACACAAACAGTTCAGGGAAGAGGTAAGGGCTGGAGCAGCTGAGGGCTGGGAGGTGGAGAGGAGGATCACAAAGATGGAGCCCCTGAGTGCTGGGAGGTTGAGTTTGTTGTTGTTCCATTAGTTCAAATATTTTTTAACCTATTCATTTTATGAATAGGTTAAATTAACTTGTTTTCTTATTTCTTGCTTTTACTTTGTAGATGCTTATTCTTTTATTTCTTTGAGGATTAAAAAATGCCATTCTAGTGTTTTTTAAAGTAGGGCTTAAATATCTCTCTTATCTTAGGTTTAATTTCAGATTTTCCTTTCTTGACATTTTCTCCTTGATACGGATTTTTGAAATATATATTGCCATGCTGTTTGTGAGTGCAACCTTTCATTTTCTTGGCTCTTGATATCTTCATTATGCATGTGGCTTTGTAGTCACCCCATCTAAACTGTACAGGCTGCTTCTGACCAAGACATGTAGTTGTGGTTTGGGTGGATACCACTTTACAGAAATGACACAGTTCCAGGTCTTTTGTCTCAGTGAGGGGGCTGACAGGGTCCTATACTATGCAGCGGAACTCGCCGCTTACTCTCTGTGATGACTCGGTGACTTCATTTTGCCTGCACTCTTGGATGGAGATATATTTTGGCACCGTTAGCGGCTGTGAGGCACCGTCTTGACTTCCAACTTCATATGGGGGTTTGCACTGGCTAGCCAACTTTAGCTTTCACTTAAAATTCTTTTTTTTTCTCCTATCAGTTTCTCTCTTTTTTAGTATATATTTTAAAGGAGACCTTTTTTTGTTTTGTGTTTATTTGTTTCTTGATGGAATATATTCTTGTTTTTAAGCATGGTTATAATTTTTCAAAATTCTCTTTTTAATTCCACTAATAGTGTATGAAGGAACTTAATGTCTTTTTAAAAAATAATACATAGTTTGTCCCTTAAAATTTATATTTATAGTACTTAAAACTTACTTTTTACTTCCTTATTTAAAATATCTTAACATTTTAATGTTTACATTTTATTCTACAATATAGCCATTTTATTAGCAAAGTTTTATTTTTGCAAAGGCAATACATGTATATTATTTTAAAAATAACGTAGCACTAAAAAGCTTATAATAAAGCAGAATAATTTTCTTCTTCATCCTGAATCCTCTGCCCACGAGGCAACTACTTGTATTTCTTCTGTTTCTTTACTGATGTTAGCCTCAGATCTCTAGCAGTAACTGACACTGCCTTCTATGCAATAGTCACTAAGTCATTTGATATGAAGGATTTTTAATTACATTTTTATTTTTAAATTATGTGTATGTGCACATGTGAGTGAAGGTGCCCCAGAGTCCAGAAGAGGGTATTAGATCCCATGGAGCACTAGAGTTATAAGTTGCCTGAAAGGGTGCTGGGAACACAACTCAGGTCCTCCGTAAGAACAATACATTCTCCTAACTACTGAGCCATCTCTCCAGCTCCTGAGTAATATTTCTTGATGGATATATCTTGGTACTATTTTATCAGATAGTCATGGACTGCTTAATACTTTAATTGACAATGGGCAGTATATATGACAGTGATCTCACAAGAGCATAATGGTTTGAAAAATTCCTCACCATACATTACTTGCATGTCTGTGGGGAGACTAATATAAACTTACTGTGCTGTTAGTCATATAAAGACATAGCACATACAATGATGTCCAGTACATAATTTTGTACATGGTAATAAATGATTGTCCGTTTAGAGAATACTGCTTCCACTTATTTAAAAACAAGTTTATTGTGGAACTGGGTGCCATGTTACCCTGAAAGCAGCCCTGGGCATCTTGTCCTTTGATTGCATGAAGAGGCCACATTGAATGATTGACTTTTACTGTCTAGACTTGAGTAAGTACACCTGTGATGTTGGCATGAAGAAATTACCTAGTAATATATTTCTAGAAACATATCCCACCATTAGGTGATCTCTGACTATATTCTTGCCATAATAGATAAAATTCAACTCTTCCTTAACCTCTATTTCCTCCTTCTACACATATTTAACTGAAGCAGTTTTAGCTTCTTTGTTGTGCACTTACAGATGTTGTTCAACAATAAGCTAACTGTGTTTCCTTCCTTTCAAGCCCCATATTCCTTTTGGAGCTGACCTTTGCCTCTCTTTTATGCTTCCTTTTCTATATTCTTGAGATTTCCGGTCATAAATTTATATGGAAGAGCTCTAATGTGTTATAAAAGCCCTGGAGTTTTTTCTCTTTTGTGTAGTATAGACTTTGCTTTGGTGCTGTCTGTCCTTACAGGATGGTACCTGAGAAAAATCAACTCAACCAAAGGAAGGTTTATTTTGTTTCATGAATTTAGAAGATCAGTCCATGACTGGCTGAATGCATTTCTTAGGGCCTGAGGCAAGACTATCACAGTGGTGGAAGCATGTGGAAAAGGTCATTCACCCCATGGTAGCAGGAAGGAAAAGGAGAAACAGAATGTTGACCGGTTCGGGTTCGGTGTGCACAGCTGAAGGAGTCACTCCCTCAACTCCCCACCCACCAAGTTTCTGTCACCTCCTAAAAACCCACCAGATTAAGAACAGTGAGTGGACCAACCCATTGATGAAGTCAGACTCCTCATCATTCAATCACTTCCTCAGTGTTCTGGCTTTGAACACTGGAGCTTGAATACCAAGCCTTTCACGTATACACCATGGAGGGCATCCAGATACAGTTTCAACTGACTTCTTCTTAGGAGGCTGCTGCTTTGCCTCTGTCCCCCGCACTCTGCCTTGAAGGCATATTCCATCCTTCTTGAGCGCATGCCCCCATCCTTCTTGAATGCATGTCTTTTTTATTTTCTTGATTTCTTTCTTGTTTGGTTGAATCATACTTTCTAATAACTCTCTAAAACATTATAATGTTTCAGTTTGTGCATTTTTAAAATGTCTTCAATTTATCTCCCCAGGATGATAAGCAGGGGATATAAGATTCTGATGACTTTCCTCTACTCTGATAACATCTGGGATTGCTATCAATGAGTCTGATGCCAGTTGGTTTGGTTCCTTTGTAAAAGCCTAATTTTCCCCATCTGGGAGGTTTATTTTCTCCCTTCATCTTTTAAATACTCTACTCACAGTATTTTGAGTTTTCATAGGCTACTCTGGGGTGACATTTTGAAGGGGTGAGCAGGGGTTTGGTGACACTGGTATTGATGTCACTGTCATCGTTTTACATCCTGAGTTTAAGTTTCATGTCAATTGTTTAAAACTGTCCCTATTAGTGTTGTTTCCAATTCTTTAGTTCTTTCGGACTAGTTTCTATGGCCAAGCATGTGTTTTAATTTGGGGAACACACTGTCGCACTTGAAAAGGAGTTATTGGAGGCAGGAGTCTGTAAATGTCAGTAAGTATCAATTAGAATGGTCTAATGGTGTTACTCAAGTCCTCTATGTATTATGTGACTTAAAAATTTAGTTCTCTGAATAAGTAAATTGCTTACTGAGACTGTGGAATTGTGTCCTTCCCCTTTAATTCTGTCAATTTTTATTCTGTGCCTTTTGAGGTTGTATTATTGAGCATATATAAAATTATCATGGTCATGTCTTCCTAATGAACTTACTCTGTAATCTTTGGAAGATACATGTATGTGGTCGTCTCTGCTAGTCCTTCCTGCCTCATCGTCTGTTTTATCTGCTGCTAATGTGGCTACTCTAGCCTTTCTGTGCTGACTGCTTGTGTTATCCATCTTTCCACCAACAATTCACTTACAGACTGTGTCTGTCATTGTATTTATTCTTGCATTTACAGATATATCCTGGGGCAGGAGATGTGGCTCAGTACTTAAGAGCACTGGCTGCCCTTGCTTGAAGACCCAGATTCAGTTCTCAGCACCCACATGGTAGCTCACGACCATCTGCAACTCCAGTTCCATGCGATGTGATGCCCTCTTCTGCCTTTGCAGGTCCCAAGCATGCAATGAAGGTGGTGTGCAGAACCTATAGGCAAAACATCTATGCACATAAAATAAAAATAAAGAGATATATATATATACATACATACATATATATATACATATATATATATATATATAGTGTGTGTGTGTGTGTGTGTGTGTGTGTGTGTGTGTGTGTGTGTGCATGTGGAGGTCAGTGGACAACTTTCGGAGTCAGTTCTCCTTTCCACTTTGAGCACTTTGAGACAGGGTCTCTTTGTTGTTTGCAGCTGTGTACACAGGCTAGCTGGCCCATGAGTCTCCAGCAATCCTCCTACCACTGCTTCCCATCTTTTTTATAGCAGCACTGGGATCACGGATGTGCACCCCTATGCCCAGTGGCACTGGGATCACAGATGTGCACCCCTGTGTCCAGCAGCACTGAGATCACAGCTGTGCACCCCTGTACCCAGCACTGAAATCACAGATGTGCACCCCTGTGTCTAGCGGCACTGAGATCACAGATGTGCATCCCTGTGTCTAGCGGTACTGAGATCACAGATGTGGTGCTACTGAGATCACAGATGTGCACCCCTGTGTCCAGCGGCACTGAAATCACAGATGTGCACCCCTGTATCCAGCGGCACTGAAATCACAGATGTGCACCCCTGTGTCCAGCAGCACTGAGATCACAGATGTGCACCCCTGTGTACAGCGGTACTGAGATCACAGATGTGCACCCCTGTGTACAGCGGTACTGAGATCACAGATGTGCACCCCTGTGTCCAGCGGCACTGAGATCACAGATGTGCACCCCTGTGTCCAGCTTGACGTGGATTCTTAGACTTCAAACTCAGGTCATCATGCTTATAAAATAAATTCTTTACCTCTTGAGCCACCTTTCTAATCCAACTTTTATATTTTTATTGGGTCATTTTGTCCATTAATATTTGGTGTATTCTGGTTAGTGATATTACTGGATTTAGTTTGTCCCCTTCGAATTTTATCTCTCATTTTCCTTTCTTTTCTTCTTTTGATTACCTCTTGGTTTCTAAGTGACACTACTTTACATTATTTTAATTTGTGCTCCTAAACTCATTCCTTCTATGTTGATCAGAGTCCAATCAAGAACTAGGAAAGAACCAGTTATCTATCGAATGAAGCATTTAATATAAATCTATGTTGCCTGGGTACCTCCAGTGATACAAAGAGATTCTGAGACATGATGAGAGTAGGCGGGGTCTGTCACCTTCAAAGCTGAGAGAACAAAGTGAGGAGGTTATAACTACTAAAACTCAAAATGTACAAGTCGAGTCCCATGGAGGTGAAAGCCTCTGGGAAGTTCTCTGGCCTCAGGATCTCTGAGTTAGAAGAAGGTGAGACACAGCCCCTGAAGAGGAAGTGCTGGCTGGTATGTCCAGCAGTCTCTGGGTGGGGGCTGGATGTACTGAGAGCACAAAGTAGAACTGAAAACGGAACTCAGTTGCTCCTACTAGAAGGAACCACCACTGGGCGGGCGTGGTGGGAGGTGTGGTGAAGAGGTATAGCTAAGGGGACTGTCTTGGGAACCACCAACAGACCAGAAGCCCACGGAAGCCCACGGAGGCAGCAGACAGCAGGAACAAGTCCTGGCTCCCCCACCCCCCCAGCTCTCTTGTGCTCCTTTTGACCGAACCTTACAGGAAGCTAGCTGGCAGGGTTTGCAGAGTTCTAGCGCTGGATCTCAAATTCTCCTAGATGAAAAAGAGCGGGTCTGAAGCTGGGAATAATAACTTGGTAACAGTACTTCCTGCTGTGATGTGCACATCTCTCTCCTCTCCTTTCCTCTGCTCTCCTCTCCCCACCACCCCTCTCTTCCTTCCCCTCCTTTCAAGATTACCTTTGCTACTCAGTTTGAAAGGACCTTTACTTAAGCCTCAAATTGTGTCAGTCTTGGTCTTTTAAAATGGCTAAGATGCCTTTTTCCTGTTTTGTTCCTGAATTGTGCCAACTTTTCCTTCTTCAAAGAAAACAGTTTTGCTAAGGGGAGGGTGGGTATTGCCAGCATGTTCCAAAGGGGAATTATAGTACAGCCATCCTTCAGTATCCAATGAGAATTGGTTCCAGGACCCCTGCTTATACCAAAACCTGTGAATGCTCAAGTCCTTTATAATAAAATGGCATTGTATTTGCATATAACCTATTCACATCCTCCTATACATTTTAAATCATCTTTAGATTACTTATAATACCTAATACAATGCAAATTCTATGTAAATAGTTGCTATACTGTATTGTTTAGGGAATAATAACAGGGAAGAAAATCTACATATTCAGCGCAGATGCAGTTTTTTCTCTTGATTCTTTCTGTTTCTGGCTGGTAGATGGAGTGGATTTGAACTGGTGGGTGTGGATGACCAGCTGTATATTGTTGGAAACATCAACCCCTTTCGGTAGACAGAAGGGTGGACATGCTGCAACTACGGTGCCCTCCCTTGTGTCTGCCAGGGCCTTGACTACACAGACACGAGGAAAGAGCTCCATTTTCTGCTTTGGCTTTGAACTTTGCTGATGAATGTGTCTCAGTTGTTCTTAAGAGGGGCCAGAGCTCTTGACCAGAGCCTGGGAAAGCCAGCCCCACTCTCCCAAGTGTAGCCTTAGCAAACACTTGTGCTCTCAGGCATGTTGGAGATTCTGCAGGTATGACTCCTTTGGGACTACGGGCAAGATGATTGTCCCGGGGGACAGTTAATTTTAGTACAAAAAGAGGATTTTAATGTGACTTATTTCCAACACCAGTGAACTAAAAGAGCTACCATCCAAACAAACTGGAAACCCATGAAATACTCCATGCTAAAAACAGCATGTGTTGACTGAGATCTGTCATATCCCTAGCAAGGGAAGAATCAAGATATGTTCAGGTACCCGAGTGAGTGCCCGGGAGGGCGTCTTTAGATGGTCTTTACAAGGGAAAGCATTTGAATCACTACCGTGTAGAGAAATGGGTTTGGAGCCAAAAAAGAGAATAGGAGAAGAAAAGCAGGTGAGAGAATACAGTGATGTCTTTATGCAAATATCGTTTCTCTTCCCCTTCCTTGTCCTTAGCATCAGAAAGCATGGTACAGGACAGGATCCATATGACTTCTGCTGCCTCTTAACCATTCCTTCTCAGATGCTGCCAGAAGTTCCTCTTGGAGGCTCTGTGTGCTGAAGATCAGAGTTTAAGGTGCTCCCCACCTAACCCAGAGGTGCTTCTGGCCAGCGTGGCTCCTTGCAGACACATTCTTTCCCTTGGAGTAATGTATTCCCTTGCATTTGGGCAGAACGTGTAGAGCTGTCAGAAGCCTTGGGTACAGTCCCAATGGCGGTTTATTCACCTCTACCAGATGGCTCAAAGGAGCTTTTTCCCAATCCCTGAGATTCACACTGCATCTGAATCCCATGACTTGGAGGAAACCCTTATCAATAGCAGGATGAGGGTTCAGGCAGGGACATACGAAGTCCTTTAATGAGGGAAGAGCTGCAGACCCTTTTCCTATTCTGCCTTCAAAGTCATCGTTTGCCAGAACACTTCCAGTCTGGAATCCTGTCCTCAATAACCATGCCGTCCTGGGTACCATCATTATGTCATAAAGTGCTTTCTGGTTTTGCTTTCACATAGATCTCCCCTACCCCCGCCATTTCTTTCCCCTAGACTAGAACACTGGCTTGCTTTTCTGTGAATCTGCTATTTGCTCTACATAGTTAGGTCAGAGCTTGGTGTTTATGTAGTGAGTGAGTCAAAGGGACTGTGGAAGGAATGCCATTCATATCATTCATATTGACCGGATAGTCATTAAATGGAGGGCCAAGCTGTCTCCATCAAAAAAGAAGAGAAGCATCATGAGACCCTTGTTTGGGAGAAGAAAATCTGAAAATGACATCATTTCCCATCACATTTAAGATATGAGTAAAATAAGATATATAAAAAGAGAGGATACCCTGGAGGGTCTGCTGTGGCTACTCTTGTGGGATCTAGGGCTGCTGGTGACATGAGCCCTCAGGGGACAGCAACAGACACATTTCCAAGGCGAGTTTACACCTCTCTACCTCTGGTTGCTCCTTTCCCTAGCTTTTCATATTCAATGGGTTCTTAGGTCAAACATTCTGTCTCATTAACAGACAAGGGCCCAATCATAGGGTCCGGAGGAGAACATGGTCCTCCTCTTCAGCTTCACTTGCTACATACTTAAATTGGGTGAGCTATATAACTGAAAGGAAAGTGTTTTTTTTTTTTTGTTGTTGTTGTTGCTGGTTATTGTTTTTAATGCACTTGGGTGTTTTGTCAAACAGGAGAGCACACAATTACATTTGATAGTGGCTGGGGAGGAATTGGATTTTCCATGATCCTTCCTGAATTGCCATAAGCCGTTTCTGGAGCACACTAGAATTCTGTGATTACTAGAGAAGACTCATCAGAGAGCTTTGCAAAGAGTGCTTTTTTTGTACTGGACCCCGGCACCCTCTCTGACCTGTTCATTTTCACGCCCTCACAGCTCTGGAGCAAAGCCAGGGTGTACGGGGAATTTCCGTGTGTGAATGTCCCCATCCTTCATTCATGTCCTTCAAGGTTTCCTTTCCCATTTTCTGATTGTGTTTCGGAGTACATGGTGTCAACAGCTCTCAGAACTGTTAAGTTTTCTATTTATCCTCAGGCCAGGAAAAGGCAGAGATCACTGCAGTGTAAAATTACCAGTGGTTTTGACAGTGACCTGGAAGAACTATGGAATGAAGAAATTCAGCCCTGAGAGCGGAGACTCAGCCCCAGGCCCGTCTTAACCAGGAAGTTCTGCTCAATTATACAGGTCACAAGAAGTTCTGTAATCTTGAAAGTATTGAACTCATCAAACTTAAGTTTGGCATTGTTGACACATGCTGGTGAATGGCCAGTTTTGGACACCAAGTACCGTATTTACTTGTTTATTACCCCCTTCCATCCCATTCCTAGTCTGTCTTCATCTTGAAAAGTAGTTTAGTGAGTTTTGAAATTAGTTTTTGATTCCTGTTGTAGGGGCTTTCTCAACCAGCACACACTCCTCTGAAGGCTTGAAGAGTCATTGAAAATTTTTTTAACATTTATTTAGTTATTTTTTGAGTGTATGTGTGTGGATATGCATGTGTTCATGCAGAGGTCAGAGGACGGCTCTGTGACGTTGGTTCTCTCCTCCCACCAAGTGGGTCCTGGGGATCAAACTCGCATCCTTCAGCTTGGCGGCCCAGGCCTTTACCCCCGAGCCATCTTGCTGGCCGTATTTGGTGAAGGAAAGGGGCTTAGTTCTGTGCAGTTGCTCTGGCCAGGTCTTGAGACAGGCTGTGGTAATGGTTTTGGACGAGGTCGCAGAGCTAGACCACTGAGACTGAGCCTCACTCACCCACCTACAAACCTGTGAGAAAGATACTCACCTTGTATCTCAGTTTCACCATCTGCAAAATGGGAATAACCATAAAAATGCAAACTTCTAGGGCTGTTGGGAGTTAAAAGATATGAGACACTTTCAATAGTCCCTAGCAGGTAGAAAATTCTTAATAAATATTAGCTACTAAAGCAGTCAACTTGGGCTGCCATAATAAAACACAATAGACTGAGTAGCTTAACAAACAGAAATCTATTTATTTTCTCACCGGTGGAAGGCTGGACCTCTGAGGTCAGGGTGTCAGCATGGCTAAAGACTGGTTAAAGCTTTCAGAGGGCCTTCCACATCTTCTCACATGGCAAAGGGAGAAGAGAATCACCTCCGTACACATCCACGACCTCATTTAATCTTAACTACTTTCCTGGAATCCTATCTTCAGAGATAGTCACAGATAGATTAGAAATTGAACAGATGAATTCTGGGGAGGCCGTGATTTAGTCTTCTGGAGTCACCACTTCATGTGGAATGTGTGCACATGTGTGTAGAGCCTAGAGGACGCCTGCAGGTGTTGTTCTTTGGGCAACATCCATCTTTCTTTGAGAGGAGGTCTCTCACTGGTTTCAAATTCACTGAGTAAGCGAGGCTGGCTAGAGCGCCATCCCCAGGGATCTGCCTGTCTCTGCCTCCCTGGCAAGAGTTTTTAAAACCTGGGTTCTGGGGATCAAACCCAGGTCCTTATGCTTGTAAGGCAAATGCTTTACCAATTAAACCTTCTTCCCAGCCCTGGAATGTGATACGAATCCTAATTGGTCTTAATAAAAACCTGGAGCCAGATATTGGGGTAAATGCTGAAAGATCAGAGAAGCAGAGCAGCCAGCCACTAGTTCTTACCTCAGTGAAATCCTCAGCTGAAAGGGTACTCACTCCTTTCTCCCCCAGCCTTATTCCTCTCTCTGCCCAGCCATATCACTTCCTGTCTCTACCTCCCTAGTGCTGGGATTAAAGGCATGAGATCCCAAATTCTGGGATCAAAGATGTGTGCCACCACTGCCTGACTGTTTCTCTTTTAGACTGGATCAATCTTGTGTAGTCCAGGGTGGTCTTGAACTCACAGAGATTCATCTGCCTCTGCCTCTGCCTCCTGAGTGCTGGGATTAAAGGTGTGTGCCAGCACTGTCCGACCTTTATGGCTAACTAGTGGCTTAGCTCCGCACTCTGATCTTCAGACAAGCTTTATTTGTTAGATCACAAACAAAATATCACCACACTGGAAGCTAGACTATTTTAGATTAGACGGCAACTTAGAACTTCTGCAGATGTATTGTTATGTACACAAAGTTCACTCTGGGCAGAATAGACAGAGAAAGACCCAAGAAGGGATTATGTGAATAAGTATGATGTAGTCCAGAAAGAGTGCTGTTTTAGGGAGGACATAATTCTCCCCATGTGTCCTTACTCAAGCCACCCCTAGTTAGATCCTTTCTACAATGACTGTGCACTTTATCAAGTTCTTAGGGGCCACTTAGCTTGTGAGTAGATTCTTCTTAAATGTAGTTTGTTACTTGCTTCTGAAGACCATTTTAGCTTCTTCAGGTGTCACTGACATCTTCTTCAAAGGCTGAAGAGGCATAGCCCCAAAGTATTTTCTCTCTCTTTAAAATCTTTACACAAAATGCTTCTTTCATTTCCTTTTTCTGGAACTTTTTTATCTTGACTGTGACAGATTTCAAGGACTGTACCGTGGGTTCTTCCTTTTGAAGTTCTGTATATAGGGTCTAGCTCTTGTTTTGAAATGCAACTTCAGTTGTATGTTGATGCATCTTTCTGCTCAGCATCCTATTGCATTTAGAAATGACTCTGTTGTACCTGTCATGATTCAATGGACAGAGAACACTGACAACTTTCCAGCCTCCATATTGACTAGGAGAGTTGGGATGGGTAGGTAGGGAACATAACATTTATTGACTTTAAGTAATTTGTTCAAACCTCCTATGACTAGAGAACTGCAGAGCCAAAATTGTTCTTTGGGCCCATAAATTCTAAAACTCAGATCCATTTCCTATTTGTCAAGGGACTCAAGCAAAACATATCCAAGAAAAACTTCTTTAAACTTTTTCTTCCAGGCTAGAGAGATGGGCGAGTTAGTGAAGCTTAAAGGTCTGAGACCCCCCTCCTCCCCAGCACACACACAGAGAAGCTGGGTGTGATGGTTCACACTTGTAATCCCAGCACTGGGCAGGGAAGACAGGCAGGTGGATCCCAGGCTCACTGGCCGCTGCTGTAGCTGAAGCCATGGCCTAATGACAGATCTTATATGTAAAAATGAGGTGGGGAGTGACCAAGGAAGACAGCCAACATGTGTAGCACATGTACCAAAACACACACACTTGCACACACAGAAACACACACACACACACACACACACACACACACACACACACACCTATATTCAAATGGAGTAAATATTTCTTTAAACTTGTGATTATATCTATCAGTCTCTTAAAATGCTGTCAAATACGTTTGAGTTTTTTATAAGTCTAAGAAAATATAAAAGTTTTAGTCATTTTCTTTCCTCATGGTGTGGTCTCTTTCTTCCCCTTCACTGATGAAGAATGAAAAGCTTTCTCTTCCATGGCCTTGTGAGTCCTCTTCTTTAAAGTATAAAATCAGCTACTTTCACATTGTCCCAAGAAAATGTGTTTATTAACTTGGTTATAAATATTTGAACTCCACACTCTCAGTTCAATTTCTCAGATTTGAGAAAATCATGTTAAAATGTATTTATGATTTATTACTTCCCTAATATCAAAGTGAGTTGCAGTAATCAAAACATGACTCTTGCGTCCTATGTTCTATAGAGAAGACAGAATGAACCAGATCTTTCTATTCAAGTTCCCTAGCACAAACTTGTACCCACACTGAGGAACACCCTTATGAAACTTTAGGATGCCAAGGGAAAAAAGAAGTTCCTGAAAGATTTTATAGAAAAGAAAGAAGTATGTTATTTTCTGGGAAGTCAAACAGAATATCTTTGACTTCTCATGAGCAACATTGGACACTAGAAGACAGCGGAACAGTGCTCCAAAATTCTGAAGTAAAAACATTTTCATCACAGTGTCCTATGTTTAACCACTAGTTAAATAAGAAGTTATAGCTTATACTCACACCGAAAATAATTAAAGGTGAATCCCAGCAAAACAGAAAACATCACAAAAGAGGAAGCCATGAATGAGAGTGGAGTTTTGATTGCCAATTTGATCGTTTCTTAATAAAAACACCCAAGGAATTTGATGCTCACCTTTGGTGTGTCAGGCAGACATTTTCAGAATGGAGGAACTGAGAAGGAAGATCTACCCTGACTGTGTAGGTACCATGCCATGGACTGGGCTCCCAAACTAAGTACAAGACTGTGGAGGTACCATCCCATAGACTGGGATCCTAGACTAAATGCAAAGCGGAAAAGAGAAAGCCAGCAGAGTCCTGAAATGCCTCTCTTTGCTGATCTGCCCAAATGTGAACAGGCAACTTCCCATTCCTGCTGCCACAGCTGTGAACCAACTCCACCGCTGTGCCTTCCCTGCCCTGATGAACTACACCCTCAAGCCACAAGCTACAGCAAATCTTCCTTTGCACACCTTGCTTCTTGTCAGTAATGGCCACAGTGATGAGACATGTAACCAGTATACCATGAGAGGAAGAAACAGTGGCTCTAACCTGCAAGGGCAGAGAGAGAAAGGCCTGGGTAACTGCTGGGCAGCGGCTGAGAGGCAGGCAACCCAGAGAGGAGAGGAGCAGAAATAAGAGATGCCCGGTGGAGAGACTGGGCCACAAATAGGAATACTGATGCGACCACAAAGACTCCATTTTTAGATTTGTAGGTTATTGTTAAAGTCAGTCTTTAGACAAACCCACAGAAGACTTAATGATAACTATGGAAAAGCTCATGCATACAATCTGTTTTGACAACATTAATGTAGAGTGACAGATGCAGAGATTTGGAATGGAGGTACGGAGGAAGAAGGAATGTAAGGGACAGTGTCCTCAGCAAAACAAATGTGCTGAACAGACACCAGCAATGTTATTTAACATTACAAACGTATATTATTCAACATTACAAGCATAAGGAAGAAGAGACGCTGAGCCTCAACTATTCACATTTAGAAAAGGAAGGTGGTAAGGTGGAAGGAGGAAATGTCACAGAATGTTAAGTATCACTCAGGCCAGGAAGTGAATGTTGTTGAAAGGTAAGAAAAAAAAAAGAGAACTCTATTAGAATTAAAAAGGCAGGCACCAAAATAATGTAACACACACACACACACACACATACACACACACACACCACTAAATAAAAATAATTCCTTCTGGAAAAAGAGATTGGACACAGGAGGACAGAAGTAAAGGCTTATGGTATTTTTTGTAAGCGCTTACATATTTCTATTACATTTATTAATTTACCTATACATCTATTTTGTGTGTGTGTATGTGTGCATGCACGTGTGTGTGTGTGTGTGTGTGTGTGTGTGTGTGTGTGCATTTGCCATGGTGTTGTTTAACATGTTAGCATTTAGCACATGTGTTTAGAGGACAACTTTTAGGAGCTTGTTCTTTCTTGCTGTGTGGGTCATGGGATCGAACTCAGGCTACCAGGCCTGGTGACAAGACCCTTACCTACTGAGCCAGCTTGTTGGTTCAATATTGTTCACTCTGTTCACATTCAAGGAATATTTTGTGACATATATATGTGCATATGTGTGTATATATATATATTTATTTATACACAAGTTAATTTTAAAATAATATTTTTGAAACCATGTTAGTCTGTTGGATATTTTAAAATTTTTGTTAGTTCCAGTAACAATGGTGAAGTGGATTATAAGAAAATGAAACAGGATGCTCCTGGAGATGAAAATTGGAAGAAAAATCAGGGTAGACTTGCATTTTTAAGGAACAATTTCTATATATTAAGGATATGAAAATTAGTTCTCTATCAATTAAATCAACTGCTGAACCCTAAAGAGGCAAATATCTGGAACAAGAAGTGATCAAGAAGCCAGAACAGCTTGCAAGGACCAGGAGTTCTGTAGAAGGTCATCTGCTGTCAATCATAGTGATGAGCAGATGTCAATAGACATACCCACCACTTCACCTAGCCTTGAACACTGGTTAGGTGAGACATGAATGATCTGGGTTAATCTTCCCAAGTTGAGTCCAAGCAATGGGAGAGTGGACTCCTTTAGGAAACTCCTCAACCTGTTGTGAACTTGGATTTTATATACTGTTTCCAGTGTACCTTCTCTTCTTCACACCAATGGTGTTCTAACCACTTTTAAAAAACATTTCATTTATTTCTATTTTATGTGTATGGGTGTTTCGCCTGTATACATTTGCCAATTGTCTTTAAAACTTTCTTAGTGTATTGTGACTTTTCTCATCACTCTAACAAAATACCTGGCACCCTAAAGAAGGATTTGTTTTGGCTTCCGATTTGAGGAGACATATTCCACCAAGGTGGGGAAGGCAGGCAGCCAGAGCATGAGGCACATTGGGTCTGTGGTCAGGAAACAGAGAACAGATAAGGAAGGGGGCTGGGCCATCAAACCTCAAGGCCTGCTCGGAGTGACCCACATCCTCCAGCCAGGCTCCACCTTTGAAATCTTCCACATCATTTCAAAACAGGGTCACCAACTGGAGACTGCAGGTTCAAACACATGAGCGTATGGGAGACATTTCACATTCAAAGCACAACACTTTGCTGTGAAGAGTCATCTAGAAGGTTGGGATTTCTCTATTATACGCTTTGCTTGGAAGAATGTGTCAGTCAAGACTAAAGCAATAGCCTGGGGGCAACTGGCCAACTCATATCTGGTGAAGACTTTGTGCGGAGTCCTTGTTATGTCCATGTATACCATGACCCCATCCCTGGAAGAAGAGCCTCTGAGCAGCTAAGACAGACATGCAGGTTATTGTCTTTGAGCTGGGACAACACCAAAGTGGGAGAACACTGTCTCTGTTCTCCCTGCTCCTCATCACTGGGCAGAATGGATTTCCAAGCTTGCCTTTGTAAAGCAAGATTTGGTCTGATGTTCATGGGCATTTGTATTTACTTTGTTCATGCGGAAGCAACAATAGGAATTATAGGAATTCAGTGGGTGGTGGCGGTTGTTTGAATTGTTTTCAGAAGAACATACTTCAATCGCTGACTGTCTAGGAGTGTAGGAGTGGCTAGGACAGTTAGAGCACATGGAGGGCTTTGTTACAGTGTGTGGAAACAGGGAGCTTTCAAATGAGCTCAGCGGTTCTGAATTTCATAAAGCCATCCTGACACCTTCTTCAAAAGAACACTGGGTCCCTGTAACCATGTTTATTATGTGTCTATTCGGTCAATTTCAGGGCTAGTTCCACCCTGGCATCAGAAAGTGGAATTCTGGGGCGCAGAGGGAATCCAGAGGCCATCCATAGATTGGCAGCAGACTAGTTCTGTAATGTGCTTCCTTTGCTAATCAAATGAGCTGAACTGGGGTTGGAGATGGCTTAGTGCTGAAGGGTATTTACTGCTCTTGTGGAGGACCAGTGTGTGGTTCCCAGCATTCACTTCAGGTGGCTTATAATAGTGGGCAACTCCAACTCTAGGGGATCCAACTCCCTCTTCTGGCTTCTGCAGGCACCTGCGCATGCACGCACACACGTTTACATGAGCACAAATAGAAATAAAAAGATTTAAAAAGTGAACTGAATTCTATTTGTCTGACTCATCAAGTTCCTGATCCTCAAAAACACTCCCTTCTTGTCCTTTTAGGGTTGCCTGTCATTCTCTAGCTTTGTTAACAAGATTCTTAAAAACCAAAAACCAAACCCAAACAGAAAAGACAGGTCCTGTCTGCCACCACTCCATGGGCATTTTCTGAATTCCTCATCTTCAGGGCTTGGAACCATTTCATTATGCCTCAAGGGTCGACTAGGTTCCCTTCATTCTGGGGCTGGGGACTGGGGGACAGGGCGGCAGTTGGAGACGAGGTGGCAAGTGCTAGCAGCCATGACTCCAGCCTGAGCTTTATGAACCCCAGTCCCGTTCTCATCTGTGAGCTTTGTGAAGCTCCTCTGTAGCCATCCTTCCATGCCCTTCTCTAGACTTGGCAAGCAGCAAGAGGGAGGTTTGTGGGCTCTCCAGCTGCAGAGACCTGGGATTGTCACCAGGGAGGCTGCACCTGGGCTGGACCCATTTGTACGGATGGCACTGGGTCCCGCACTATCTGTGCTGCCCTAAAAATAGCTCTCAATTAACATTGCATTTCAAGAATTGGAAAATTTCCCAGAAGTCCATTCTTTTTTCCTTTTCTATTTCATTACATTTTGCAGTAATAATACACAAGCCTGTAGAAAACATGACGGGTAATGAAAAAATGTAATTAATATAAGCAGCGTAAGGCATGTTTTTTTCCTCTGTTGTCCTCGTAGAAAATTGCAGCTTTAAACCAAGCAAGATATGAAAATGCATAAATGCCCCTCCCTAATCTGCTGTGGTTTGTAAATATCTTATGCAAAAACTGTTAAGTCAACTGTCAGATTTTTTATAACATTAAGTCACATATAAAAAACAAAACAAAACACAAACTCCCCTGAAGGATAAATTGAGTGATGTAGATAACTGTAAGACTGGGTGGTGATGGGGAAGGTCTTCCTCAATAAACTTAAAGGCAGGAAGTGCTTCCCTTCTGTAAGGCTGTGCTGACGGCATTAATTGTCCTGCTTCTTGGGACCCTCAACGTTGATGCAGCGTAAATGTCCTTGCTACTATTGCACACCGACCCGCCCCATTCCATTAGCCAAAATAAAGTGATTAAGAAGCCAAGAGGCTGTGCTATCTGCTGGTATTCTTGAGACCACTTTGGTTCACTTGTTTGTACCACTTAGCAATTACCTAGAGGTGCTTGATGAGGAGGTCACAACAGGATTTCAAAGTTGAAATCAAATGTTCCCCAAATATCTTCCAAGGCCAGTGCTTAGGGTTTGTTTTCATTTGATTGTTTCTTAGTCCTTTATTCTTTCAAATGGCAGCTGTCATATCTTGCTGCTTATACTTAATTCCATCTTGTTCTAGTTTCAACAGGACGGCTGTGGTGTAGGGAGTGTGAGGACTCTGACCTTATCCCTTCTGCTCTGCGAGGCTCCCTGGTGAAGGCAGGTTCCCCCAGATGAAAAGCAGTGCCTCTCTCTGCTGTGGCATTCTGGGCAACCATTTGGAGTCCCAGATGTAGGAAATGAAATAATCCACGCTCACACAGTCACAGAGTGCCCATCTGGCACCCAGGAACCTTGAGAGATAGAAGCACACAGGCGTGAGCTCACTTTTGCTGTGGCATCTCACCAACAGAGCTGCAGCCAGCTAGAGGAAAGGAATTCTGGGATGCCAACAACCCTTTTTCATTGCTCTTTCCTTGGCCTGTTCTCCTCAACACTGCCCCCATCTTGGGACCACACACACACACACACAAATCACACATGTACACACATACACACACACAAATCACACATGTACACACACACACAAATCACACATTTACACACACATACACACAAAAATCACACGTGTACACACACACATACACACAAATCACATGTACACACACACAAATCACACATGTACACACACACAAATCACACATGTACACACACAAATCACACATGTACACACACATACACACAAAAATCACACATGTACACACACACACAAATCACACATGTACACACACACACACACACACTGAACTTTTAAAACTTGGGTAAGAGGGGAAGTTAGAGACAGAGGCAGAGCAACCATTACAAAGAGCAACACTTTTTAAAAGGAATGTTGAAGGAAAACTATTCCCTAACAGCTAATCCTCTCCCCGGCCCCCGCACCCATTCAGTCTGGTTCTGGGCTTGTAGTCTTTGTGCCTTCCAATCTAGGACTCCCAGCAGTGGCATGAAATTTGATTAATTAAGTCTCCCCATACCTTGCTTCTAGTCCACCATCCTAGATATGAGAAATGGCATGGTGGGAAGGGCCTAGGAAACCGCACAGGGGCATGCCTTTTAATTCCCAAACCAGATTTACAGGACAACCCAATAATGATCTCAACTCTTTTTCTTCGCTTTTCTTTTTCAAAGCATGTGCCACAGTAGGAGCCACAGAAGCTTTGCCGAGGGGATGCTGGCCAGGGAACACCTAGGGCTGAGTATGAGCATGCTGGATGGCAGAGGCTGACTGTCCCCACAGAGGCTGGCTTGCTGACATTCAACCCAAGTCATAATTAAAGAGCAAGACAGATGTGTAAACTCCTGGGACAGGGGGTTAATTGTTACACAAGGTTTCCCTTAATCTATGGCTCTACTGTGTTATCCTTTAAAAACACACATTTTGGAGAGAGGTGGTAGCTAAAGGCAGGGGTGCCTTCCCTAAAGTAGCAGTTAACTCTGGGCAGGGACAGCAATGTGGCTTAAGTGAAAGGCTGGTTAAGTCATGTACTGATTTGTATCACAGCGGCATTCAAATGAGGGAAAAGATCACCTTAGACCTTGTACTTGATGGTGCTGGGAATGGCTATATGAAGCATCAGGTTATATTAGCCTTCTGAAACAGTGTATCAGCTCGAAGCACTCCCAGTTTCCAAAGAAAATAAGTTCAAAGCCAGCAGGGAGAGATGGATGCCACACCACATCCAGAGTGTATCCCTGGCCTCTGCTGACCAAAGCACACGGGAGAAAGGGTGTTGGCCAGAGGATGTCCCCATGGAATTGTGGTTCCAAGACTCAGAAATGTTAGAAATAGAAAAACAAATGGGTCCCTCCTCCAGGAAATCTGCTCAGGCACCCCTCTGGTCTTTCCAGAGAGTGCTCTCTGCGAGTTTGCTAATCCAGAGTACCGAGTGGGTAGCACAATGAGATGTTTGTAAATATGATAAACCATTACAATATTACAGCTTTTCATTTGGAAAGCCATTTAGGCAAGAAATGATTACTGACCCATGATATGTAAATGATGGAAATGCAGAAATTAGTATTTGGGTCAACTCATGTATTTTTCAACCATGAAATGAAAATCTCAGCGTTCACATTCCAATTCATACATGAAAGCATCACGGTGCTATTAGTTGGCTATTGTGTTAATTTATTATTGTCTTAGTTAATGTTTTCAGAGGCATGGTGGAGTTAGATGTCTACTTTCAATGTACTAATGTTAGAGCTGAAAGGGGCACGTGCTCCACTGAGCCAGTGGGTCTCCTGAGGGAATGCTAGGGCAGCTGGGTGCAAAGAAAGCTAATATGAAGGGAGGCTTAGGGAAGCTCCTCACCAAAAATTTCAAATATAAGCCCAGTCTACCATCCATTTTTTTTTTAAGTTTATAGAAACCATGTTGGAAAGTTATACTCCAATAACCAATCTTCTATCTGCCATTAGGGACACAAAAGAAAATCCCACAATGGAACTGAAGAGGCAGGTCAGCAGTTAAGAACACTGGCTGCTCTTCCAGACGACCTAGGTTCCAATTTCCAGTGGCTCACAACTACCTGTGAGGATGATCTGATGCCTTCTCTGACCTCTGCAGGCATTTTGTGTGTGCATGGTGCAAGACATACAAGCAGGCAGCACCCCCCCCCACACCAATACACATAAAGTTTAAGGAAAAAAAGGATCTTCCAATAACCTTTGTCTTCAAGGCTAAAAGCAAAAGAGGCTCACCAGGAAAATGCCTCAGGAACTCAAGGGGGAGATCATCCAGGCAAACTTTCTGGAGGAAGTGATTCAAACCTGCTAGCGTTGTTAAGACTTGAATAAGTGAAACAAAAGAGAAAAGTCCTGCCTGGTGAAGGCAAGGGAAAGGCCCACAAGCTGAAGCAGCAGCCATCAGGTCAGAGACTTTGCTGAAGGAGGTTATTGTAGAGCAGAGGATGTGGCTCTGTGGATGTGTCTCCATGCAAATGAACTCTCAGGAGTGGTTCCTGGGGAGATCTTGAGGCTGGTTGAGAGAGGGCTGCAGGACAGAGACAGCAGGCCTGCAGCTATCACACAGAAGTAGGAGAAATGAAGCAGGGGGCAGGTTGAGAAGAGGAAGAGCTTGTCCCTCCTGAGCCTGGGGCCGCACATGCCCCAGGAGAGTTGTGAAGACAGCCCAAGACAAAACTGTAAATCCAGCTGAAATACCATAAGATGTTCTTGTGTGACTATTATGTTTTTAATTTTTTTTTGTAACTTTGTAAATGACAATGTTGTGTCCTCATGTCAAAAAGTTGAACACACTTGAAGGTTTAGAGAAAGATGGATTAGGGTTGGAACATTCCTGAGCGTGTGTGTGTGTTAGGAGGAAGAATATGAGCAATGGAAAGGAAAAGATGGGGCTGAGAGATAAGAAATGGGGTCCGAGAAATAAGTTCCAATTCTGCATGCGGTGGACAGACTTACTGTCAGCCCTCATGATCAGGATTGAAAGCATGTGACGCTGAGAGCAAAGGCTTTGTTATTTGCCTGTAGGGACCCTTGGCATCCCATCTGCACAACGGAGGCTTGGTACTTTGAACCAAGATTGAGTAGCATTGACACTACGTCTTATTCTAGTTTGGTCTCTGATTATAGGGTATGCCAACCTCAAAGACAAGCATTCAGTTAAGGTCTTCTCTGGGAAATCAAGACCAGAGAGCTGAGGTCAGAACCCCTAAGAGGGCAGTTTTGAATGAGTTGGTAAGACCAATGGTTCTCAATGGTGGTTCTTTAGCCTTTTGTGGAGGGTCTTGGGAATTCCCATCAGAATTTCACAGATGTCACGATACTGGGTTGGAGCCAGAGATACTAGACATCTATACACAAAACAGCCTACCTGATGAAGGATCATGCAGCATCCGGCATGACTTCTGAAGGCCTTGCCAGCCATGTCTGCAAGTGAACCTGTTAATAATTCCCTAAGGCTGAAGCCCAACTCCAATTTATATACTTCATTGCTTAATTTTAATACACACTAAGTTTTCCATGAATTTACAGCTTCCATGTAAATTAGGGGAAGACTATATTTTGTCCTGTTCAGAACTTTGCCAAGACTTGGACAAAGAAAGACTACTTTCTGAGCAGTTATATTTCTGAAATAGCAGTGTTCCACTAGTCCAGAGGTCTTAGGGGTTGGAAGTGTTTACCGCTTCCTCATGCCTTCCAAATGTACATATCTAAATGTGCATTTCATTGTGAACTGATTTCTTTTGTCCCTCTTGCAAATTATATTTAGGACATTGTATCACTATGCAAAACTATGTATGTGGATAACTATACGTGTTATTTATGCTCAGGATTATACAAGAAGATTTATAAAGTTGTTAGTTTTGTTTTTAATAAAAAGATGCCACACTCATGCCTGTACTCCCAGTACTTGGGAAGCTTAGAGAAGAGGGTTATCATAAGCTCAAGGGTCAGTGTGGGCTACAGAATAAATAAACAAATAAACAAATATGTTGGGTCTGATAGACTGAGAACCTCAGACTTAAAAATCTAAGAAACTTAAGTATAATACCTTATATGGGACCAGCTTTTATTAGATGCTGGATCAATTCATAGCTCCTTGCTGTTGTTCTCTGATTAGCTTGGCATGGAGTGCTTCAGACACTGTATTGCAGACACAAAGAGGCTTGAGTCATGAGCCGCCCTTAGATCCTGGCAAATAATTGTCAATATCATTCAAAATGAGGTGGCAGGGATATGGGCTATGCTACCCATGAGCACTTAAGAGCACATACCTGGAAGGTCAGGCAGGAAGTCGATGGTCAGTCGTAAGAGTAAGTGGATCCTGTTGCCGCAAACACCAGGCTGGGGATGAGAGGAAACCCCACCCCTTAGGGAAGGACCAGACAAAAGCAAAGCCTCAGCTTAAATGACCATAAGTGGGGTCCAGAAACACAGAGATGAAGCAGAAGGCTGACACCCCAAATCTAGACAAAAGTGGGACCTTGGGCTGAAGGTATAACATAGAACTCAAAGAAACTGGGGTCCAGGGAAGGCAAGCAGTAAGAGAGTCTCCATGTTGTGTCATGGACCTTGAGGTCAGGGTGATTTCTTATGTTGTGCTGGATTTTGAGAAGGAAGCAGAGTGTAGAGACTGGGAGCCAGGGTGGCTCCGACATTCAGGTAGTTCCTGATCTAACTGGAAGAACCCATATACACACATATAAGGGATGAGTTCCTGGAGAGTTGTTAATGGAAAGCTGTGCAAGATTTCAAGAGTGTCTGAAGATGCTTATCTCTGGTCTAGGTCTACAGTTACTTTTATAACAAAACCAACACAGCACTCAGGTTCATTGGTGAGTGACTATTCTATCTATTATAAGTAAAAACAGTAACCCAGGAAATGTGTAAAATGTCAGATTTATCCATGTCATCCCACTTGGCTCTTGACACAACACGATTGGAGCACGTAGGCCTGTATTATTATCTGTATTCCTTATTTTACAAACAGAACGAAGCTCAGCAAAGCTGACTCATCGTGTTAAGCCGCATTGCCATATAGATCAGATGGACAATTCTATCCTCACTCTCCTGCTGGCACTGGCCATGCGACTACACATTTCACAACTCCCACGGGTGTTTTAGTTTCAGCCCTGACCTTGTGTTGGAATTGAAGGTGTAACTCTTTTCATTGCTTTGACAAAGTACCTAACTAAAGCAGCTTAAGGAAAGAAGGATTTATTTGGCCCACAGTTTGAGGGCACAGTCCGTAAAGACAGGGAGGTATGGCAATAGGAGCTGGAGGCAAGTATCTGCAGGAAGCAGAGAGAGATGAACGCTGGTGCTCAGCTCTCTTCCTCCCTGTATCCAGGTCTCCCTCCCCTCCTCAGGTAAACCTTCACAGACACACCCAGAGGTGTGTGTCTCCATAGTCCTTTCAAAAGCAGTCAAATCAACAATGAGGATTAGCCACGGTAAGAGGCTTATACTTAAGAAGCATGTGAACACTGGATATGATCTGAATGACTGTCAGAGCTATTAGGAGATAAAGACACAGTAGACTTTCAGATTCAGGTACTGTTCTACATGTTGGGGCACACTAGTAAATTAAAAAAAAAAAGGCAATTCCTTCTCTGATTGATGGCTTGCATTGGAATGAAATCCATTCTAACAATAATGCCATGATAACAGAAGTTGTAAAAGCCATCACCAGAGGGCCATGTGTTTTCTTTGACTCTATGGAGTGTTAGAGCTGGCTATAAAATAGGTCTTATTTCCCACATTTAGTAAATACATTAATAACAATAGTTAACACAGGGAGTTCACTCATTCTAGGAAAGAGCTACTTAGGGGCTATAAGAGAGCAGGTAGGTGGCTAATGGAGACTTGAGCTCAGGTTTTTATACCCAGGATCCTAAGCTTCTTCATCTGGTGATGACACAAAGACCTAGGCCTACATCTGCCTGCAGCAGTCCACCTCGACCTTCCCAGTGTGGTAAGTCAAAATTGGGTGCAGCGTCCCACGACTTGAGCATTCTGTCACTTATGACCAAAGGCAACCAATGGATACTTACTTGTTAACCGTTTCCACCATGACAATGATGAGGTGGCACCTCTGGACTCAGTGGGATGCTTGTTCCTAAAGTTTATAACACTGCAGCAGTTTCCTGGTATATCACAACTTCATCCATGTCCCTTTAGCCACAGGTGTGTTTCAGGAGGGAATGACGTTGGCATGTACTTGGGGAATTTGGGATGTGGACACCTGCCTTAAAGTTTCAGGTGCCACTGAGTTCAAGTCAGATCAGTTAGGAAAGAAAAAGAAGATAGGATGATGCCTTGGCTGCAATCCTCCCCACTTTGGAAGGCTCCTTCTCTTCTTACTAGTGTGTTCCAAGGAAGGTCACTGGAACTGCTGTGGGTACCACTGACATTATTATTTCGCTCATGGGAATGTAGCAAAACTCCAGGTTTACATTAAATGAACTTCCTTCAGCTCTTCAGTTCACTGTGATGTCATCCAAGGGAGATTTTCAAGAACATCCCCTTTTCAGTTACTGGGGAATTAATAAAGCCAAGTAAAGAGGAGTCTTTAGAAGGCTTGAGTTAAAATTTCCCAAGTTTTCTGTGATTGACTTGGGCAGAAAATAGAATACCGAATAATGTGTAAATGGCTTTTCCTTATAAATACATTTATCTGAAGAACTTCATTATTACATAAATTACTTCTTCAAAATTAATTTCCACTTATTTTAAAGAGATGAAACCCGTGTTTTCAATGTGCTTAGTAGAGTTCAGTGATCACATATAATAACAATGTATTAAAAGCTGCACAGAAAAGAAACCATTAAAAAAAACCCATAACTCAACAGACGAAAATAATGACAGACTAGCCATTCATGCAAATTAGCTAACTCACATTTATCAAAGAAAATATTTCATAGCATTAACAACACTGTCACTTAAGAAAAATTAAACGGGGCTCAGAAACGCACATCCATTTTTACTGCTCTCATTATTCATTTGGGTGTTTCTTTCCTCTTTTTAAAACAAAAATCACAAGTTTTGGATTCAAAGTTCAGCAGAGAAAGCAGCAGATGATTTTCTGATTTTCACTGACCCCGAGGTTAGCAGCAGTAAAGCAATGGGAACAAATCTGGCTTGAAACGTGTCCAAACCCACATCTCCAGTGTGCATGAAAGGCAGGGAGTAAGACGTGCAGCGGATATGAACATGAGTAATCTTGGAAATCGAAATATTAAACATATGTCAAAGATTATCAAATACACGTCCACAGGCCTCATAGAGATGTCTTTCATCTGACGAGCTCCACCAGCATCAGTGTGCACAGGCATGCCTTCTGTCCTGCGGGCCTTGTCCGAGCTTGGCACAGGTTTTTAGATGGGTGCATGCAAAGTGCCTACACTTTTTAGCGAAGTCAGGTTTCCTAAAAGATATTAATCTCTATGGCTGTCAGGACACTTTTATGCTCCGTGTGAAGCCATCTTCCCAGAAAGCTGCTCAGTTGGGGCAATTCCCTTCAGTCTTTGAATTGTTCTCTGAGGTCAAAGCAGCTAGAACCCATGCACAGCTCCCTTGAGGGCTTCAGAGTCGGCAAATAGTGTTCCAGATTGAGAAACTGAGTGTGTTAGCAATGGGGCACTCGTGTGAAGGCCAGCTTCACCCCTTTCTTCCATCAGACATTACCCTTGACACATTTTCCCCATCTAAACCTTGTCCTGTGGGGAAATTGAAATTATATTTTGAAAATCCAGTTTCATCTAAAGGAGTGTAATATACTACTGCTTTGCAAACTGGCCTTTAGGTAATAGTATTTTATAAAAATCTCTGGGGCAACTTGACTTTTTCTTTGCCTTGATTTTCTCCTCCGTTAATGGCTTAGAGGAAGCTGATCTCCATACTTCTTGAGCTCGTGTCTAATGTGAGGAGACTGTCAGCACCAGAGCTTTGTCCAAATACAGTTACATGCTCCAGAAAGAGCCCCTGGTGTGGTAGCTGGTACAGAGAAGCCCAGTCCTGTCTCTGCATCCACTCATCATGGGCCAATACCACAGCTCTGTACAGTGTCTTCATGACCGGCTACTGTACTGTACTGTACTGTATGGTCCTGGCAGGAACTTGTGATGGGACCACATACTACCTTTCTGCCCTCTCAGAGAGTCAGACTGAATGGATGTTCATGGACGGTGGAAGGACTTGGGTGTATCAAGGCAGGGGAAGGCAAAATAAAGGACTAGTTTGGCTGAACTGCTCCGGGAAACAGTAACTTGAATCAGGTCATGCAATGACTGGGGAAACAATTTGGTTCTGTCCGAGGGGGAGACAATTGAGAGCACTGTGTGGGCAGGCAGGTCCAGATGCCAGTCCCTCCTGCTGGTCTGGAGGAGCAGACAAGGCATACTTGATGTCTCTGTGCCTCTCCCATGATGCCTTCTCCTTTCTGTCTTTTGCCACTCAGAGGAAGAGTCTGTAGGACAAATTGCTAAAAGGTCTTAGTAATAAAAACCCCAGAGCCAGATTTTGGGGTAAAATCCTGAGAGATCAGAGGAATAGGAAAAGCCACGGCCAACCTCACCTTACAGACGCCTCAGTCTCCAAAGAGAGCTATTTCCTGTATACCCACACCTATATGCCTTTCTGTTCTGCCATCTCATTTCCTCTCTGCCCAGCTACATCACTTCCTCTTTCTGCCCAGTTCTGTCACTTCCTGTCTGTCTGTACAGACCTCCAGACCTCTATGGTTATTGCTGGGTTTAAAGGTGTGTGTCACCATACCTGGCTTTGTTCCCCAGTGTGGCCTTGAAATCACAGAGATCTGGGTGGATATCTGCTTCCTGAATAAAGGGATAAAAGGCATGTGCTACCATTGTCTGACCTCTATGTTTACTATACTGGCTGACTTTTCCCTCTGATCCTCAGATAAGCTTTATTAGGGTGCACAGGTAAAATACCACCAAGAGTCTGCTCCTCTGTGGCCATTCAGCCCTTTCTTGTTCTGTGAGGTAGAGGAAGCTGACTCTGGTGTCATAGTATGAGTTCTCCAGCTCCATCTGCCAGGAACTCGTAGGCACTCTAGAAGACAATCTGCAAACCTTGTCCAGCAAACAGCTGAGGGAGACAAGGTGGCTTCTATGGAAAGATCTGAAAGATGTCAGCGCACACTCGGGAGGGAGATTTGCTTATCGATTTTGTCCTAAACCAAGCATCTGTTTTGGTTATTAAATTAAAACATCTTTGATGATAAAAAATAATTGCCCTGTTCAGTTGTTCCTTTTAACCTTGTATAATCCCCCAGATTACATTTTGAGAAGGAATCATGGGAAAAATTGTATCTTGTAATCATTTCACTGGCTTTGCCAATATGTACCTAAAAGTACAATTTGATGTTCTCCAAACTCATGTGATCTATCTCCCTTACCCCACATCTACTATCTGTGGATGGAAACCTACTGGAATTAGTCAAGGGTTCCCAACACTGAACACACTCTTCACTGACTCGACCAAAGCTGAAGACTAGGCTCCTTTGCCATCCGAGTCATGGAGGATGTCCTGAGCTCCAGGTTCTTCCTCTATTCATGCAGTCACCGTTTCTCCATCTTTATCTTTAACCTACATCTCATAAGCTGTGTCGGTGAGAGGCTCGGTCCCTCCAGACCTCATCTGTCCTGCTGGAACCAAAGAGATCTGGGGCTGCAGCTGCTCTCAGAGCCTGTCTTCCTCTGGACTAAGGAAAATTTGCAAGGAAAGCCTAAATGCAAAAAGTCACGTTTAACTGCTCTATAATAATTTCCTTTTCTCCCCACCCCCACCAGCCGTTTCCTTTCAGAATGTGTCGGAAACTTGGCTTTGGGTGTAAGTGACAGGGGTAGGAAAAACAAGACAGGACCTGCAGGACTAGATGTTGGGTTATCTAAGTGAAACATGATTCTTTAGGTGAATGGGGTCGGGGACTGTCACTAACTAATGACAATGGACTGGCGAGACAGCTTGTTTGATGTTGTCCTTGCTGTATGAGGACAAAGACCTGAGTTTGACCACTAGAACCCCAATTAAATAAACAAAACAAAAGGCAAAAAACTGGGCACAGTGGCCCATGTCCTTTAGCATCCATTCTCACATATACATACATGCACACATACCTGCTCACACTCATGCACACACAATACACACCACAAACCCTATGGATGGCTGCCAGACATGATGGTGGATCAGAGTTCAAATATCTGACTAGTTCCTTGCCTTTATTTCAGAATGAAATACTCTAAAAGGAAACTATAATAGGGACATGTTCTCCTTTTCAGTGGCACATTCACTTTTTCAGAGAATGAACTATGTCTAAATAAAAACATTTCTGAAATACTGTTGGAATGTTTCACATTCAACTGTTAACTCATCACAGCCTTGAAGTCTGTTTATATGGAGGAACTGTTTAACTAAAACAATTAATGCCTTTACCATTTCCATATTTGTATCTGTATATTTACTGGAATCAGCTAGGATAGTAAATTGCAACCGATTGAAAAGTCAGCATGTTCATTAAGAAATCTATTTAATCCTTTTAGAGATAGCATATGCAGAACCCATGGCAAGTAACAGGTCTACATATTTTTGCTTAAGGTTGTATTCATTACTGTCATCCAAGCATTTCAAAACTGCTACTGAGGACCAGTTGAGATCAGCAGGTCTCAACAGTCTTGAGTTGGGGAGAATATTAGAGAGGTCACAGTTCAGTGCCTTTTAGAGTCCATGAATGTTAGTAATTTTTGGTCCTTCTGTCCCATTTGAGTGTGACTCTCCTGCTGTGGGATGTTCTGTATGGCAAATATGTTAATAAATAAAACACTGATTGGCCAGTAGCTAGACAGGAAGTATAGGCAGGACTAACAGAGAGGAAAATTAAGGGAACAGGAAGGGAAGGAAGAGACTGCTGGAGCCGCAGCCTGGACAAGAAAGATGTAAGGTACCAATAAGCCACGAGCCACGTGGCAAAGTATAGGTTAATAGAAATGGGTTAAATATAGGAGTAAGAGCTAGACAATGATAGGCCCGAGCTAATGGCCAAGCAGTTTAAATAATATAAGTGCCTGTATATTTATTTTATAAGTGGGTTAAGGGACTGCAGGGGATTGGCGAGACCTGGAGAGAAAACTTCACCTATACTCTCCAGAGTGGGACTGGGAACTGTATTCATGTAAAGCAGGTGGTATTTTTGTTTTATTACCAGGGAAGCTTTAGATGAACATAGTTCACTGAGTCTTAGCTCTATGTCTCACAGATACTAGAATGATCCAAGGAGATGGTTAAGAGTGTAAAGGGCTGGGAAGTGACTCTGAAGTCTTTTGGTTCCAATTCCATTTAATGCATCCACATTTTAAACAAGCTGCGTAAGCAATGTCAGAGTAAGATTGGGAATCAATGACCTGGTCTGTTCTGTGTGTCAGAAATCTCTTCCAGAACACTCTTCTTAAACATTCTAACTCAAAAGCCAGCCTATCCTATGAGGGAGGGCTCCTAATTTTAGAGATTACTTTCATTTATTGCTCCACATTTTGACTTCCTGAAACCTCTACCTCCTGTCCCAGTGTGTCCTCTGGAGTAAGAGAATAATTATTTCACATGTGCTGCTTGCACAGAATGCTTGGAAAATGAGAAATATGTTCCCCTGATCCTGTGTAGGGGTCTTCCCACTCTGACACTCCAATAGGAGGATCATGAGACATTGTATTTTCATGCAAAATCTTTCCATTTCTAAGATTGCTTTTGATGGCTTCCATACTCTTAGACACTAATGGAATAATAGACTTGCTACCATCTTTATTAAAATGGATCAAACCTATAGTTCCTGTTGAGTACCCATGATATGTGGAACTGCTTTAGAGATGAGCAGTGATACACTGAGTTGAACCAATCTTAGGACCTCAGATGGGCTATGGGTGAGTGTAGTGAAGAGTTAAACCAATCTTAAGACCTCAGATGGGCTCTGGGTGTGTGTAGTGAGGAGTTGAACCAACCTTAGGACCTCAGATGGGCTCTGGGTGAGTGTAGGGAAGACATCTCTCCTAGTGTAGTCCACGTCCATACAGACCTCAAAGTCATGCCCCATTGTTAGTTTGCTCTGAGACCTCCACTGAGGTCCCAGGACTCCATGAAGGCTACTGCTGTTACTATTCTCATTGCTCTTTATTATGAACATTAGAAAAAGATAACTTTTGGATAATTTACAAAGCTCTTTCTACATGTCCAATCCTCATTGTCAATTTACGTTATGATTTGGATTTGTGGATGGTGTCTGATTGGTTGAGGTGCTATGACAAAGTGCCTCAGGTTGAATGGCTTACAGGAATTTGTGTCTTGTAATTTGGACATTGAGAGTCTGAGACAAGCATTCTGGTGTGGCTGGGTTCTAGTGAGGGATATCTTTAGGGTGCAAACAGACACTTCTCTTTTTCAGTGAAGAACCCACTTTGGCTCTTTCCATGAAGACACTAATACCATCCACAAGGGGTCCAGCTTTTTGGCCTACCTATCTCCCAAAGGTCCCCTTCCTAATATAGCCACATTGGGGTGACAACTACACATTTGGATTTGGGAGGGAGCATAAGCATCTAGTCCACAAAGATAGAAAAACTGGGGCTCAGAAGTGTTTAGGGTGCTTGAAATTAGGTATCTGATACACATGCTAGTTGTGACTTAGGTGTTTTGCTTTTGTTTTTTTATTTGGCTTCTGATTCAAAATCTGAGTTATTTCCTGACTCTAATACACTAATATGCCAGGGTTTCCCTGCTTGTGTTTCAGCAAGTGAGAACAAGAGGAGCAGAGCAGTGCTTTTTTCTTGGTTAGCTGTATGTCATTATCCTGACTCTGAATTCGAGGCTCTCAAGATATTTATAAACCCTTAATTTATCTATTGCTATACTTGCGATCTTTCTCTTCAATTTATATAATCTACAAATGAGTTAAATCTAGATGCCCTTGCCTAAGGTGTAAAACCTTGGAACAATGAACTTGGGGGGTGGGGGTTAGCATGCAAAGTGCATGGAGACTTGAGTTTGGATCCTTAGCACTCATATAAAAAGCCAGGCATTGTGGTGCATGTCTGAAATCCCAGCGCTGAGGGTATAGAGTCAAGTAGATCCCTGGAGCTCATTGGCCAGTCAGTTCAGCTGAATTGGGGAGCTCCAGGTAGGTTCAGTGAGAGTCCTTGTAGCAAAAAAATTGACACAAATAAGGTAGAGAATGATTGAGAAAGATGCCCAACGTTGACCTCTGACCTCCACATGCATGGGTGTATCACAAATTTTCAAAGGTCTTATTAATAAAAAACAAACAAACAAACCAACCAACCAACAAACAAACAAACAAAAAAACCCAGAGCTAGATATTGGGGTGAAAGCTGAAAGATCAGAGAAGCAGGACAAGCCATAGCCAATCTCACCTCACCAACTCCTCAAACGATCCTGTTTCCTCAGACTGGAAGCCTCTGTGTCCTTACTCAAAAGTGTCGCCGCTGAACTGCTGCTAAAACGCTTCTAGTTCCTCCCGCCTTATATACCTCTCTGCTTCCTGCTATCACTTCCGGGATTAAAGGCCTGTGTCCTTCCCAAGCAAAGACATGAGATCTCAAGTCCTGGGGTTAAAGGTGTGTGCCACCACTGCCTGGTTCTGTTTCCAGTGTGGCCTTGAACTCACAGAGATCCAGATAGAACTCTGCCTCCACTGTCTGGCCTCTATGTCTAATCCGGTGTCTGACTCTGTCTTCTGATCCCCAGATAAATTTTATTTGCTAGAGCACAAATAAAATATCACCACACATGGGAGTGTGCATCCATGTGCACAGATGCCATCACACACACACACACACACACACACACACACACACACACACCTAGAAAAGAACAGTGTTGAAGAGAGAATACACTGTCATATTGCTGGAAGACCTTCACCAGGTTAGTGTTCACATGGAGATGAACTCTCCTGGGACCGTTTCTGAGCCATCTACAAGTTTTTATACTTACACCATCACTCTACTCACATCCCGATGTTGACATTCAATGAGATCATGTGAAATTAGTTAAATGTGTTGCTGAAGCAGTAACACCTGTCCACAGTCATCTCCCCTCAATCCTCAAAGAGGAATGGTCACCATCTAGCTTAGTAGACCAATCTAACAGTCCTTTAAAAGATCAAATGACCCCAGTCACTCAAAGGGGGCAATCAAGCCTCCCTTCTAACTCTTAGAAGAACTCTCATAACATTGCAAATGTATGATTTCCATGATCACCAGGCAGGTTTGGCATCACCTGTGGCCCCGTCCCAACTTGCTGGTCATTGCCCCAATCTAGCCTGTACCAGCTTACCTCTAGTCATTTATTTCCTTCTTACCTTTAATACTTGCACTTCCTGCGGGCAAGGACACATTTCATTCCCCCTTGAAAAATCTTCTTTAACATCCTATGTAGTGACTGGTGCATTTAAGAGAGCCACAGTAAATATTTGCTCTGTGGATGGATGTGTGATTGAATCCATATCTGAGTGCCAAGAACCCTCCTGCATAGCTTGTCTTAAAGAACAACAGAGATCTCTCTTTGATTTTCTTTGGACTCTGGCATTTCTTGTTGAATGTATATAGGAATAATGGACAAAGCCTGATCAAGACAGTCCAGCACACCCACCTCCTGATAAAGACGAATTAATCCTTTGCCCCCTTAGAGTAGTTGTAGTTTTAAGATTAATCTTAACTCTGTTTGTAGCCTATAAAACAAAACTAATTGCAGAATTCAAAGCTTTAGAGCATTTTTAGGTAGCTTGATGGGAAAGCATCGAAATAAATACAAACATTTAGATAAAACAACCATTTTAATAGTATTAACTCTGCCAATTAATGATAATGGAAGAGCCGTCCAATTAGCTAAATCGCTAATAGTTTTATCAAGCAGAGGTTGGTAATTTAAAACAAACAAATTCCTTCTAATTTTATCCACTTGCACACCAAGATATTTAAAGGATAACAGGGGATCCAATAAAGAGTGCTTCTCAGGAAGAGCTATATTTAAGTCTCCTAATGGCTATAGCATAGAGTTACCCCAATTAGTCAGAAAACCTAAGCAGTCAGTAAATTCTTTTGAGTCTCTGCAATTTGGGGGTAAAAATAATTGAGATACAACAGGGGTGTTGCTTGCAACCATTAGTGTTATTATTGAAGTATATTTGGGAGGTGGTGAATGTTGTGAGCCAATGAGCCAATTGGGAGTGTACTTGACTCATCCAGCCCAGGCATGGAATGTGTCTGTGTTCACACTAAGTTTTGTACCTGAGCACTTCTGATGTGGTTTCCATGGAGGTCACTACAGAAAACCCGTTTTGGGGCAGAAAGCTCATGGGGACATTTCCTGCTTAGTGCTACACCATCACTGTGGTTTTCCTTGTCAAACTTCCATGGAGAATTCAGGCATGTAATTGGATAATTCAGGAAAATCCATTTAGGATGAGAATAATGCCAACATTTCTTATAATCTCTCGTCTTCCTCTCGAGAGAATAGATTTTCAAAAAACATCTCAACTGATGAGTAGAGACCTGGCCAGTTAAGGACAAATGCTATATGACAGACTTGTCCAGAAGGAAGAGCAGAGTTGAATTGAAACACTTGAAGGCAGCCCAGCTTTGGGACTGGCAACATGATGGACTGTCATAACATTTTCCCAGACAACTCCAACAGAAAAGGGCTAAGTACAAGGTCACATTAAACATTTCAGAAGTAAGGTTCTAGCTTAGTTAGAGCACTTGGTGGACAAGGATGAGGAACTGAGTTTGGATCTGCAGCACTCATATTGAAAGCTACTGTAGCCCCAGTGCTGAGGACATGGAAACAGGCAAATTTCCTGGCAGCTTAATCAAATCAGTGAGTTCCGGGTTCAGCAAGAGACTTTGAAGATCATTGCCAATTTTATGCAATCTAGAACCACCTGGCAGAAGGTCCACTGGGCATGCCTGTGGGAGAAGTTTCTTAAGTATGTTAATTGAGGCAGAAAGACCTGCCCATTTGGGGTTGCACCATTACCCGGGTGGGCATCCTGAACTGTATAAAAAGGAGAAAGTGAGCTGAGCTCTGGCATCCCTCAGTCTCGGCCTTCTGTGTATTGGGATGCAATGTTACCAGCAGCTTTAAGCTCCTAGATCATTCATTGACTTTCCAGCCATGGTGAACTGAACCCTTAAACTGAGAGTTAGAATAAGCCTTTTCTCGCTTAAGTTGCTTTGGCAGAAGATTTTTATCACAGCAGTAGGAAAAAGTAACAGAGACTCTTTCAAAAAAGTATGATGTGATGGAGAACAATGGAAGAAAACACCTGAGGTTGACCTCTGGTTTCCTTATGCATGGGTGCACACATGCCCTCACATTTCAGAACTGAAGATACTGTTCATCTCATGGTAGGATACCACCAAGTGAGTGCTATGCTAAAATGGAGATGGATAAGTTTTAAAGGATGAAGGACAAGAGCAGAGCCTCATATCTGAGTGTAGCAGCAGGAAGTCGTCTTTGACTGGAAGAACTATAGTTTATTGTGCCATTTTCTATGAGCCAAGTACATGTTAATACCTTTATGCCATTATTTCATTAACCTTCCCATCAGCAGAGTTGGTTTTATGTAGAGAAAGGTTCTTAAGGCTTGTAGAGAGAGTAGGTGGCTTATTGCTGCTAGTCCTGCAGCTCAGACTTTTGGCTATCTTACTGCAGTGGCCTTGTTATTTCCTGGACAGTCTTCTCTCATCCTGGATCCCCAGTCTGGCACATTGTCAGTGTCGCATGGTGATGGTCTCTATGTGTTCCAGTTACAGAGAACAGACACCCGAGGATAGCCCTGTGAGGTAAATAAGGAACGAGTGGGCCCAGCTGGGCATTTGCATCAAAATGCCCTGCCAGAGTTGCCAGCTGCTCTGGCAGAGTGCCCAGGCTCTGCCCTGCAAGATGCCTTTGGTTTTCATTTTATTAACTTTGCCACACACAAATGGGCCTGAGGCTGGCCTCAGAGTCTCAGCCCTATCCCTCCCCGCTCTAATGGGGGGAGTAAAGGGACAATGTTGTAGAGGAAAAGGAAATGGATGGTGCTGATATTTTGTTATCAGGCTAATCTGTACCTGTAATCCAAGCATTCAAGAGGCTGAGGCAGGATTACCACAAGTTCGAGATCATTCTTGGCTACATATTGAGTCTCTATCTAAAAAAAAAAAAAAGAAAGAAAGAAAAAGAAAATAGAAAAGGAAAAATGAAAAGAAAACAAATACATAAAAACAGAATCCTTTTCCCTCAGTGATTTGAACCTTTTTAAATCTATCCATGTTTTCAAATCTCAACAGAGAAAGATCTTTGGATAATAGGTTTCAGTGTTATGAATCATCGGGGACTTGGCTTCATCAAGAAATAAGAACAACATTAAGACTTCACTGTAGAGCAGCCTGGAGGCTGAGAGCAGGAGGAGGAGGCTGAAAGCTGTTAGAATATTCAACCACATGTTAGGTGAGCCAGGCTCAATGGGTGTTAACATGCAATCTCAATCTCTCTCTTTATAATTCTCTACTGTTTGCTTTAGACCACTATGAATATCTTTCTACCACTAAAACATAGAAAACTGCAACTGGAACAGAGTGATGAGTAGATGTGGGTACCTCGGCTGACCTTTTAATCACCTTGAGGCTCAGATCTCATGGTGTAGGGGAAAAGTATCTTGCAGCCTAGAGATACTCAATGAGGAGGTTGCTTCCTAGTTGTGGTTCTGAATCATCTAGAGAGCATGTTAGTATGGGTAGTCTCTTCCTCAGCAGGAGGAAGAATAAAGAAATAAGATCACAAGCAAGCAAAATGGGAATGTAGCAGCTGAAAGCTAGCCCTCTGCTCTCAATTCTGCCCACAGCCAGGTGTGGGAGAACACAGGCTAGGAGTGAGTCAGGAGCCTCACATTTTTATCTCACATTGGCCACTGTGGTAGGTTACATGTCCTGGGAAACAGACTCTATGTAGAAATTGCTGTGTGAAGGTTCCCTGGGATGTGCTTTTAGCACCCATGAGATCAAAGGACAAGGGATTGAATAGAAGAAGAAAGCACATTGGGGTATTGCTTTCATATGGGCCTTGGCAGAAACCCCTGGGAAGTCTGCAGCAAGGAGTTCCTTTTTTAACTGACTCAAGTTGTGGCAAAGGGGCCAGGCCTTTGAGTCATTGCATTGGTAAGTTATTACAGAAGTTTGCTCCCTCCAGAGGTATCCCAAACAAAGCCATACTTTCCTGTCCGTGAGAGAACTTCCCACAGAGGGCCTCATGATGAACCCTCAGCTGCACTGGACACAATTGGGAAAATAAATGTCTTATGGAAGGAAGTAGGGACCCATGCAGTAAACCATAGCATCTACTATTGCCATCAACCACAGCATGGATAAGGCACCTTGCTTCCTTGGTCCTTAAATAGTACTTTTTATGAATATTTATGATGCATACTTTATACATATTGTGTTTATCACATAGAATATCATCCCTTTACTCAGAACTACTTGGTAAGTTAATTCATCCAAATCTGATAACATGCCACCTCCTCTAAGCAGTCATCCTTAACTACCATGCACAACTGATGGACTATTTTGTCTCTATTTCTGTATCAGCAAAACATTTTATAGTCCTCTCCCAGGACTTACCTCATTGTGTTAAAATTACTATAGACAAGGATCCCTGTCTTATTTATAGTTGTGTTTTTTCTTTTATTTCTTAGCACGATATTTTTGTGAATGTCACTACTGAAAAAAATATTTTGTCTGATAGTAGCATAGTGACCCTTTATTTTAGTGTTTTTAAATCTAATATGCAATGTTTCTGTATTTTATATTTTAAGCATATCTCCTATAGATGACATTTAATTCAACTTACTTTTTTAGTATTTTTGCTAATCATTGTATTTTAACTGTAGTATTTAAGCCATTTACACTTAATATAATGACTGATAATATTTGTTTTAAAAGTTAGCTATCTTATTTCAAGCTTTTTTCTTAGTATATGCTAGTTATGTATAATAATGGGTTTCATTATGACATTTTAATACATATGTGAACTATATTTTTATCATGTTTATCACCTACTGCTATCTCCTGTTTCTGTTCTGCTGATCCCTTTCCTGTTCTCATCTAGTCTGTCTTCTACTTTCATTTGCTTATTTATTTATTTATTTATTTATTTATTTATTTATTTATGTATTTTATTTTTGATGATTCAATGAGTTGAATTAGGTTTGCTTACAGGATCCTGGGTGAAGGACTTTTTAAAGGAGTATGGACTCCTTACCAGTAACTACACCACTGAACAAAATCTGTCTTTCTCAGTAACCATTAAGTTCCTGTAAGTACTCATGGAGAGATGTGGTCTTGTGGTTCCCTTCCCAGTAGCTATCATTGTTTGCTTATTGGCCCTGGGTCCTGGTGGGCTAGGGACTCAGGGACCTGTCTCTTTCTCTTGACATTGTGTTGACAGGCCTGGTCTCACACAGGTCTTGTCCACATAATTTCAATCACTGTGGGATAAAGAGTACAACAGTGATGCCATGTTCTAAAGATGACATCTCACTTTATTCCTTCCTTTAGCTCTTCCATTCTTTCTACCTCATCTTTTGCAGTATTTATTGAACTTTAGATGGTATAATAAAAAAAGTCTTATTTATGCCAGAGCATTCCATAATCCCCTTTATTTTTGGCACTTTGACCAGTGATGAGTCTCTGCAGTTACCACAGCTAATTGCAAAAATGCTTTTCTGCCAAAAGCCAATGGTAGCAATAATCTGTACATAAACACAATTATTTAGGTAGCAACTTGAGGGCCATATCATGTCCTTGTAGCAAAATGACTGTGGTAATGACATATTTTGATCTACCAACTCTGTGCTTCTTTTTGTCCTTCTGGGCTTTTCTGGACTAGTTTCTTTTCACATTACCCTCTATTCCCTTCTCCTTGTTGGTTTATTAACCATATACTCTTTTCTATTCTTTTAGCAGTTATCCTAGACACTATAGAGCATTCCACCCTTTGCTTAACAAAGTCCAGTGCTAATCAATACTATTTACTCTTGTATGGAGTGATTGAAAGGACCTCAGAATGCTTTAACTGCATTTCTACTTCAATACACTGCCTCCAACTCATAGTTGGTGACATGTGGCTGCCATAGACTTAGTGCTGTGTAATTTAGAACTCTGTAGGAGTTCATGTTACAGATTTTAAAATCATCCTTATGTTTACCCATGTATTGCATGTATTTAGTTCATAATCAGTCCTTCTTACATCTCTGATCTTAGCTAAAAAAATACTTCAGATTTTGTTTCTGAATGTATAAATGTTATATTTTACCTATTTTCTGGAAGGATATTGTTGTGGGTATAGAATTCGACGAGTTTGGGTTTCCATAAGAATGCTGCAGATATATACCCACTTCCTTTAGTTTTCATTTTTGTGATTTATAGGTCAATTGCTCCTTGAGGAAGTAAATAGTTTTCTTTAGCTGTTTGTAACATTGTAACTTTTTCTTCAGTTTTCTATAACGTCACAATATGTCTCATGTGACCCATACTTTCCTTCTCCCCTTCTGTTTTTCTTTCTTCCTTTTCTTTGGGATGCTCATAACTGGATAATTTTCAGTCATTTTATCCATGAGAATGTAAATATTTTCTTCCGCCATTTCTTTCTCTTTTGTTTCTGCAATGGAATGTGTATTAGATTTCTCCATGAGCCCCTTGTCTCCTGTCTTCTCTGATATTTCTGTCTCTTTGTGTTGCATTACAAAGTTTGTTCCTGCTGATTTTCCTGTCTAATATTTCTTTCTTCAATTGTCTATTTGGACTAAGCTCATTTAATCAAGTCTTAATTTATTATTTTCTCTTTTGGAAATGTCATTACTCTTTCCCATGCAAATATCTTCTTGTAATTTTTAGGCTTTTCTTTGATTTGATAAACAGAATTGTCTTCAAGTTGATATTTGGTAAGTTTAAGAAGTTAAATCCTATCTGTCTCCATACTGTCTTCTTGTTTTGAAGGGTTCTTGATCATGGTTCTTGCTTGGTTGGTTCTTGCCGTTTCCCATGAATATCCTTTTCTTTGTGTGTCATCTGAGAAATCACTTTAAAGAATCCCGTGGAAGCCAGGATGATACTATTTCCTGTCCAAGCACTTTAATGAGATTCTTCTAGGTGTCTGGAAAGCCACTAGTGTAGGACTGTCTTGATGTAGGCAGCTGAGGATTCTTGAGAGCTGGCTTATAGAAGCTGTCTGTGTGCCTTTCAAAGGGTGGATTACTTTCCCTTACTGTCATCCTTCAGTGAAAACATTGCTGGATTCTACCTTAAGCTGACAAGTGGTCCATCTGAGTACTAACCCTTGGTGGACTGTGAGCTTTGAATCTTGTTCCCTGGGCTCCCCAAGCAAAAGCAGTTTCACAATTTTTTTCTTCCAGTTAGGCATATGCTCCATTAGGGAAAAAGAGATTTAAACACAGGATTTCTGTTTTCTTTCAGATTTTAAATGGGTTGTTTCTCATTCCTTGGTGAACTCTTTGGTACTTTTAGAAGGTTGAGAGTTAAAAATGTGTTTTTCTCAACTTTATGTTTTCACATTGGGAGTTTAATCTGAGATATCTAGTCTACGCTTACAGGAAGTAGGAGTCTATTTTTAGATTGTAGTCTTTAGCACAATCTGGTAAGTCTGTATTTGCTCAGTGAGTGACTGTGTGAATGGCCATGGATGTTAGAGTCAACCTGTTCAACTTGTGTTTTCTATCTTCAAGGCCTTTATCATTTACTAGGTGAGGAAATCACATACACATGAAACTTGAGAAAATGGCTACTTTATGTATAATGCTAAGCTTCCACACGTTATTAGTAGAAGTATAAATAGTACATACCTTTGGAGAAAGTTTTGGTTGTGTTTACAATAATAAGCATGTAAATACTCTGAAGCTAAATCATTTCACACACAAAAAGAACTTGTCTGATGTACATCTTGCAACAACTGCCCAAGTACTCAAAATTGTATGTGTAGGGATATTGATAAAAGCATGTTTGTGGTTCAAGAGATTGTAAACAGTCTAAATATTCACCAACAGGGGACTGATTAAGTAATTCTGATATTGTATGCAGTATTAAGTAAACCATTAAAAGAAGTGGGAGAGAGATTTTTGGATGTATGGTATGGAGTGCTTTCAATGGTATATTTAAGAGAAAATGAAATGAACAAGAAGCTTGATAGGCCTATGATGTGCTTTACACATGCACACAAACATTCCTGCACACTTGCTTAGAAATTCAAGTGTTTCTGAAGAACTCCCAGAGAAAGTGGGAGTGGTGGTTATATTTGAGAAGAGCGAGGACATGGGGTGCAGGGATCAGAACAATGTGTCATTGGGAATGTATGTGTGCTTTGCTGTGATATATTTTGTAGATTATAGTATGTGTTTATTTTTTTTAAGATTTGTTTTTGTTGATGTGTCTATGTGAATATATGTCACACGTGTGGTGTGCCTAAAGAAGCCAGAAAAAGATGTTGGAGCTAGAGTTACAAGTGGTTGTCAGCTGCCTGATGGGGGTGCTGGGAACCAAACTCTGGTCCCCTGGAAGGGCAACAACCACTCTCATTCTGTGAGCCAGCTCTCTCCAGACCTAGGATATGTTTGATCTTACCATGTGCATGTTTAAAAGCATTACATCAAAGCATAAAAAGTGTAAGAGTAGAGCATGGTGGCACTCACCTTTATTCCTTGCACTTAAGAGGAAGAGGCAGAGCCAGGCAGGTCTCTAAGAGTTTCAGGCCATGATAGATAGATAGATAGATAGATAGATAGATAGATAGATAGATAGATAGAGCAGGTAAAGTAGAACACTAAAAAGTCTGTTGTACTAGTGTCCAGGTGACCTGAGCTGTAGGTTGCTTTTCTTTTTGCTTTCCTTTCCTTTTCTTTATTTAATTGATGATAATGATGATGGTGATGGTGATGATGATGGTGGTGATGATGATGGTGATGGTGATGATGGTGATGATAGTGGTGATGATGATGGTGGTGATGATGGTGGTGTGTGTATGTGTCCGAGAATGCAAAGGTCAGAGGACACCTGTCGGAGATGCTTCTCTCCTTCTCCTGTGAGTTGCAGGGATTGAACTGAGGTTGTCAGACTTGCCAGGCTTGCACTCTCCCCCACTGAGCCCTCGTGTTGACCTTGGTCTTGGTTTTGTTTTTACGGAATCCTAGGACCCTTTGAGAATGCAGTGTTCTCTTCTGTGAGATGAGAACATTGACCTGGATGGTTTCCAAGGACTCTTTCAACTTTATTTTATTATTTATGTATTCCTTCATTTTTGCAGTGCTGGAGATCAAACCTAGGGTCTCACACCTGTCAGGCGAGCTCTCTGTCTTCAATTCTAAGTCTCCGAGTTCCGCGGATTAGCACAGGGGCACTTGTGTTGCTGCAGTCTGCTGTCAGGCAATGTCTTTGAAGATAATTTGGCAATCAAAGCATTAGGTGGAAGCAGCGGCTGCTGAGAACGCTAACTCTAGTTTGGGTCTCTATCAAGTCCTGCTCTGTTCTTTCCCTAAGACAATAAACTGAAACCACCAGCTTGTTTGGCTTCACAGTTTGAAACTGTGGTTTTTAATATAACCTCACATTTGAAATATTTCAGTCCTGTTTTTCTTGAGCATTGGGTAGGCCTTGATTCTGACAGACTGACCGAATCTCATTACCCCCTATTTGCTGTACAACACAGGCTGATTTCCTAAGTGTTTTCACATTTTATGCTCGCATAGATCTCAGTGGCTAAAACAGTTAATTAAATGGATTCTTCATACAATCTCATTTCCTGGTTGGTCATCTAAGTCAATGATAACAGCATTCACCTCTTGGCTGTAACTCTGAATCCTAAGGGGGGAGAAAGAGAGAATAATTATTTAAATCTGAATAGTGTTCAGACTAACTCTTGAAAAATCTTTTTAATTATAAAAGTAATTCACGTTTATTTTCAAAGGTTCAAACAATAAAAGATTAACAACTGAAAAACACTTCTCTCGAGTTCCAATTTTACTGTTCAGGTGTGATTACTATTTCAGTACACACACACAGACACACACTCACACTCACATACACACACTCATGCACACTCATACACTCATGCACACACTCACACAATACACACTCCTGTACACACATACACACACTCATACCCACACATACACACACTCACACACACATGCACATAAACATACATACAAAACACACATACACATACATAAATGCATATACACATACATACATATATACACATGCATACATACATACACACACACACACACACATATATATATATATACACATAAACACACTCTCAGTTACACACTCATACATTTATTGTTCACTTTCATAATAATGGAAATCATATTGGACATATCACTAATTTGTTCTTATGCTCAGCAATATGTTGTTCATGGGGTACACATAACTCTCCAACATTCTATAACCTGTCCAGTTACATAGATATACCATTATTCACCTACATATTTTCCTAGGAATGATTATCTAGAATTAGTCTCCATGCATGTGCTGGGAGAAGCTGGTTTGCACTGAACTTATATATTTGGCTCGAGGTTCAGTAGACTTTTTTCATGAATCAGGGTTTGAGATTATATGATGCTTGCTCTAAATCAGGTCCCATCATAAACACTTTATAAATATTCCCATGACAACCCTCAAGGTATAGATGCTTCAAGTATTCTATTTTTCAATGATAAACTCAGAGATCTAAGTAACTTTCTTGCAGTCTCATGTTTGTAAGTGGGAAGGCCAGAGGAAGAGCCCAAGTTTTCGGATTCTAGTGCATGTGGGTAGCTCATGCACACTGTCGCCTCATGCACCAGAAGCGCTGGAATTCTGTTAGATTCTGGTTCCAACACTCAGCCTCCACAACGTTTGTATCAGTTTATACTTCCACAACTCTGTCTTAGAACTCAACCATTTAACCATTTCCATACCAAATCTATGTTCTTACTTTATTTTTTGTCAATTTGGTAAGATTTAGTACCATGCTATTATTTTAATGTATAACTAAGGCGCTAACCCCGGGACTCCACTTTTACAAAGAGCAAGGGCCACGCAGCCCCTGCAGCACTGACACTGGTGAGCTCGCAGCTCCCCTGTGGCTCCACAGCTTTCCTTTGCTGTCAATAGCTCTTCTTCCCTTTCCTTTCGGCTAAACTCACAGAGGCCAGGGGTGAGCACAAGACTTTGCAGAATTAGAGCCTCCACAGTTCTTGAGCAATCCAGGACCACAGCACAGTACACAAGGGGGTTTACCCAGACCAGTTAGGAAAAGCAGAGCAGCATTTGACACAGGGATTTAGTGGGGGGATCTAACCCAACAAGCAGGAACTCTTCTTAGGTTCAGTCAAGTTCATGTTTAGCACATTTTTCGTGGACGCCCAACAAGTACATGCTTTGTCAATGGAAGTTATTCTCAATCTCATTAGTGTTTTGTTTGCCCGAAAATCACTTCTTTGGGTACTTTCCTATTAATCATCAATGGTTTTTCATTTCCGCCAGAGTGATCACTGATGTTCAGTAGCTGCATAGATATGGATGAGCCAGACTTCAGCCTGTACCCAGTTTTAACTTTTTTTTTTTTTAAAATGTAACTTGAGAAACAATGAGATTTCATTCACAACCAAGTTTCAGGTCTTGGATATTACAGAGGGTGAGAAATATAAACTCAATGGAGTAAACTTGTCCCTTGTGGTATTTTTTGGGAGAATATCCCTGCAGACCCATCCTAAGTGTTGTTATCACATTGTCTTTGTCTCAGTGACTTTGTAGATTTTATTTCAGGGGACATGATTTACCTTGTGTGCTGGTTAACTTTATGTCAACTTGACACAGGCTACAGTCATCTGAGAGGAGGGAGCCCCAGTTGAGAATGCCTCCATACTGGGCTATAAGCAAGCCTGTAGAATATTTTCCTTATTAGTGATGGATGGGAGAGGACCTAGCCCATTCTGGGTGGGGTCACCCCTGGCAGGTGGTCCTGGGTTCGATAAGAAAGCAGGCTGAGCAAGCCATGGGGAGCAAATCAGTAAGCAGCACCCCTCCATGGCCTCTATGTCAACTCCTGTCTCCAGGCTTTCACCATGTCAGAGTTCTTGTTCTGATGTCCTTCAACGATGGACTATGGATATGGAAGCATAAACCAAAGAAAGCCTTTCTTCCCGTTTTGGTCATGGTATTTCATTATAGCAACAGTAACCCAAACTAATACAGAAGTTGATATCAGGATAATGGGGTGTTGCTGTGATATGTTGATGTAGGGGGTACCGTGGAAGAACTTTGGAACTTTGGGCTAGAAGAGCCACTGACTGCTGAGAGCCCAGTGTGCTGTTCTGTAGGAGCTTGGGAGATAAGAATGTTGAGAGCAGGTCAGACGATGGAGGCCTGACTTGTGAAGTTTCAGAGGGAAGCAAAGATTCCACCAGGCCTTTTGTGTGAAGAATCTGTGGGTGTCTGGTCGGCTGCAGCTGAAGAATCAGCTGCAATTGATAAAAGACCAGAACACTAAAGTAAAACCTTTACTTTACTGGGACACTGGATGCTGGTCAGCTGGGGCTGAAGAGTCAGCTGTGCTTAAGAAGAGACCAGCATCACTGAGGTGAAATCTTCTGGGAAGTGTTTCCTCAGAGTCAGCACATGCAAGCTGTGTTCAGAAGTGGCCAAGGTTGGACCTCATGCTGCCAGCCAAACTTGGTCATGTGGAAGAGTTTCCCAGGTGGTACTAGATTTGAAGGCATGAATGGGTCTTGGAGAGAAACTGAGGTTTGGCACTGTGAGAGGCCAGGAGAGGCCACTGTTGAAGGTTCAGCCTCAGTGGCAGTTGAGGCCCCAGGATTGAAGGGGTCATGGAGAGAAGTTGAGACTTTGCACCATGAAGAGAGCTCAGGAGATGCTACTGGTGAAAGTTCAGCCCAGTTGCCGCAGACCCCAGCATTTTGTAGATGCCAGTACCATGGATGACCACCAAGAGCAGCAGCAGCAGTGGAACGGAGTCAGCCGGAGCCTGGAAGACAAGCTGTGTGTGCTGCAGAGGCGGGGCCAGAGAAGTGACCCAAGCCCTTCAGAGGAACCCAAAAGATGGTGGGTAAATCTCAGATACTGGACATAGAATCGTTTACACTGTTGGAGCGTGGCTTTGCTCTGTTCAGATTGTGATTGTGCCCTGGTTCTTCCCTCTTGAACTAAGAAAGTATTTAGCTCATTTTTGATTTTACAGGAAACCACAGTAAGAGACTTTGGATTTTTAAAAGAGATTTTGGATTTAAATGAGAATTTGGATTTTTATAGTGACTGAACTTTTAAAGTGTTTTAACTGGCAAAGACTGTGGGACTTTTAAGTTTGTAGTATACTTTATATTTGTGATATTTATTAGTCTGAAATTTGGGGGATGAATTAAAGAAATAGAAGGATATAGCTTAAAAAGTGTGTCAAATTGACAAGGCGGTAATTGTGCTGGCTAATTCAATGTCAACCTGACACTGGCTGGAGTCGTCTGAGAGTGAGAAACCCCAACTGAGAAAACGCCTCCATAAGACCAGGCTGTAGGGAAACTTGTAGGGCATTTTCTTAATTAGTGATTGGTGTGGGAGGGCCTAGCCATTGTGGATATGGCTACTCTGGGTTGGTGGTCCTGAGTTCTATATAAAAGCAAGCTGAGCAAGCCATGAGGAGCAAGTCAGTAAGCAGCACCCCTCCAAGGTCTCTGCATCAGTTCCTGTCTCCAGGTTCTTATCCTGTTTGAGTTCCTGCCCTGACTTCCTGCAGTGATGGACTATGGGTGTGGAAATATGTCAAATAAACCCTGTCCTCTTCAACTTGCTTTTGATCACTGTGTTCCATCACAACGATAGTAACTCTAACTAAGTCAGCTTGTGATATTCAAATAAGAATAACAGCTCTCTTAGTCCTAATGGGGGCCTGCCTTACAAAGAATTCACTGTGGGTCTGAAGAGTGTGTCTTCTGGTAGACCACACAAATTAGTCAAAATGCCTTCCATGCAGGTGCATGGCCACTCATGCAGGGCTGGATGAAGGTACTCAGCATGCAGTTTGTTCATGCTGAGGACCATGTTGGGTAGCGATGTTTCCCAGGCAGCGAGAAGGTTGTGGTTCTCCAGGGAGCATTTCACTAGACTTCAGCTTAAACATTGTTTATACATGGCAATTGATTTCCTCTTCCAAGAACTGCCAATCCCATGGAATTAGCCATACCTGCTAGGCAACCCCCACCCTGTAGCTCAACCAGGTGGCTAGCACAAGCTCTGGCCCCTGTGGTGAGAGCAATAGCCATTCTGCATGGGAACTAGCTAGAAATTAACGTCCATGGCCCAGCACTGCATTGCTGGAGTTTGGATGCCAGCCAAGGTTTGAGAATCTCAGCTCTGCTTTAATAGATTAGAAATCTTTCCTTTATTTTCCCCACCCTATATTTTCATAACCTCTTTACACATGTAACATTTCCTGTCATGAATTGATCCTCTAAATGCCCTATGAAGCTGCCCTATTGACAAGGGCTCCCCCTGACTGATGCTATGTATGCTGGTAAAGGTTTAACCACAGGCTTGAGGGGAGGAGGGCTTGATGCGTAGCCCTTCCTTCACAAACTCTGTGATGTAAACACTCTGTCCAAGTAACTTTCGGGACATCGCTGACTAGGAGGTGCAAGGCACCATGTACAAGGGAAGCAGGTGTCAGCCAACGGCAGCACTCTACAAAGAGGCGCCAGGAATTCGGAAGGCATTGGCTTCAGTGTAGCTCAGCAGGGCTTCTCTATTTTCTCTTGCTTAAAGTTAGCAGTTTAAACTGAGTTATTATTTGAGGCTGTTTGTTGACTCATGGAATACTCTTGGTTTTTAAGGTGACTCAGACACTCCACGGCAATCCTTTGAGATTTCCAAAAATGTTTTAAACTGGCCTATTTAAAATGACACACACACATACCGGATTCAAACCTAACATCAGCTTGGTGCCTTTCCTATTCATGCTCGTTCAAAATGACTGCTTGGCCATTTTAAGCTGTGAAACAATATGGGCCTTGTCTTACCATCCTATTCTCATTATTCTTACTCAGCAGTATTCAAAAACTGTTTGTTGAGTGAATAGCTTAGAAAATGTTCGTGAGTTGCTACCACTGAGTAACACAAATTGGGTGGCTTTGACAGCACACATGTACTCTGTTGTGGTTCTGGAGCTACAAGTCCAAAATCAAGGTCTTGCCTGTTTGGTTTTGTCTGAGCTGTCTCTTTAGCTTGATGATTGATGGCTATCCTTCCATCTTCAATACAGGTGATATCTCACGTGGTCAGCCCTGTCTGGTATCTCTCTGTGTATCCAAATTTCCTCTTTTTATAAAGACGTCAGTCATGTTGGATTAGGGCACACTCTATAACCTCTCATAATTAACTGCCTCTTGGAGATTTCATCTCCTAATACAGTTAGGTTCTGAGATGTTAGGACTTCAACATATGAATGGAGGGATTGCAATTCAGTTGAGTAGCAACAAAGCCACTTTCTTGAGCCTTAGTTGATCTGCTGTAGCTTTAAAGTATGTTACACATGTGATATGATAACTTTTATTCATTATAGAGTGGAGACATCTCATCTAAGAAATAAGCTAATACTTTATGAACTGAGAAGATACCATTAACATCTCAGTTCTTGTCTCCCACTGCCTTGCTGTGTGTTCTGATTTGTATATTAAATGCCTATCACATGCTCATGTATTGAATATCTGGTCCCCAGATGGTGAGATTATTTTGGGAGGTGTTAGAAATTTTGGAAAGTGGCTAGCTGTAAGAAGTATGTCACTGGAGATGGGTCTTTGAAGGATATATGTATATGTGTGTATGTGTATGTATGTATACACACACATATTTCTTTCATGTTTCTGAGATGGCGATGATGAAGCTGATGACTGTGGTGAAGTCATGCTATTTTGTTCAGGCTGGCCTTGAACTCACAACTCTCCTGCTTTAGTCCCCCCGAATCACTAGAAATAGGGCGTGTATCAGTATGTCCATCTTGAATTTATTTATTTATTTATTTATTTATTTATTTATTTATTTATTTTGGTTTTTTTTGAGACAGGGTTTCTCTGTGTAGCTTTGCGCCTTTCCTGGAACTCACTCTGTAGCCCAGGCTGGCCTTGAACTCATAGAGATCTACCTGGCTCTGCCTCCCAAGTGCTGGGATTAAAGGTGTGCACCACCACTGCCCAGCTTATTTATTTATTTTATTTGATGGTTTTCTGAACAACAGAAAGGAACCTTCAAATATATAAAGTTTGAAAAGTCTTTGGGTGTGTCTGTTGGGGAATACAAATGCTAAAGGAGCTGAGAATTTTATTTTATTGGTTGAGAAACGACTCTAGTCTTGTCAGAACTCAAGCCAGGAACAAATAGGACAACATGTCACCTGAATTCTGGTGTCTGTATTTTTTTTTTCTTGCTGATATTGTCACCTTAAACCTTGTAGTGACAGAGTGAATCATAGCACAATCCCTTTATTATACAATGTGGGTTTTGTTACCTTACATGCCATTTTTCTATTACTTTTTGGATTACTATCAGACTTTCAAAAAGTATTTTATTGTTTTTTTACTGAAGTTCTCTATATCGTCTTTTTGTCAGTCAAGTTTCCTTTAGAAACCCTCAGAATAATTTCCACATGCCTCTAGGGCATATGTTCTTGTATAATAGCATGACTAGGTGGTTATTGGCGCCCAGCCTAGCACAGTGAGGCATGCCGTTATTGCACAATTACACACATCCTGGTGTGTGTCTTATTACGTAATTGTTCTTCCTAGTCAATGATGTTGCTGAAAGACATTACGTAAGTCCCGTTCATGTCATGGGGAATCTAAAGGGCAGAAGTAAAACCGGGCCAAGCTCAGAGGCACTGAGAGCCATGGTACCTTAGATGGTAAATGGGGCCTCTCTTGATAGGACATTAGGTCAGGCCACTCTCTGACTGAATTGACACATTCTGGCTTTCTTATACAACAGTATTTTCTATGTTTCCCCCTGCCAATGAGCAATGGTTGCAGCACCTGTAATGTGTCCATTTATGTTTACATTTCACATTTGTAATGAGGTGAATTGAGTAATGCAGTGGGTTATATTTCTAGGAGGGCTTGGAAAGCTTATTCTGTGTGTCTAGGAGCATGACACATTTTGAATGAGTAAAATGAAGAAACCTAGATGAAAGGGCAAGGCGATTTGCTGCTAACATTTAATGCAGTTCCCAAAGTCGGAGGCAGCAGAGGATGGTTATTAGGCACCGGGGGATTCCTTCTGCTCCTCTAATGGAGGCTTGGCTGGGTGTGCTCTTTTCTGTGGGAGATTGCTGAAACCTTTCCCAAGTTGTGAGGGAATTGTCAACTTTCTTGTGGAGGTTAGCCAGTGGAGGACACTATTATGGTTGAAGTAGTATGCTTAGGTGTCAATTTGACAAGAGACATGATGGTTAACCATCATTGTCAACTTTAATGAATGGCTTACTAATGAGAAGGAACCAACCACTTTCTTCCTCATTTTCCAATTTCTCCTCAAATCCCCAAGGAGCTTCCTCTAGTGCTGAGTTAAGAGGCAGCTTCCTAGGAGGCCAAAATTTCTAGAATTTGGTTTGGAATGAGCAGGCCTCCTTCTGAGTGGCAAGTTGCTCTTGACACCAGGGCCATCTCTTGAGACCACAGCTGAATCACACCTTGCAATGAACCTTTAAGACATGTCCCAAAGTGATGGGGAAGGAAAGCAGATGTTGGAACTAGTGTGGACTCTGGTATTTTGTCGTGAAAATTTTAGTAATCTTGTTATGGAAACTTGGTGCGAGTGAGACAGCAAGCCCTAAGTTCCCTGAAGACAAGGACTGTGTCATCAATCTCCAAATCATATCAAAATTGGAACTTCATGTATAGGAGGTGATCAACATGTGACATTGTTTGTGTTTGTGATAGTTTAGTGTGTCAGTGTGAGTAGGCCACAGTACTCAGGTATTCGGTCAAATATGCCTAGATGTTGCTGTAAAGGTTTTTATTTTTATTTTTATGTGTCTGAGAGTATTGTTTCAACAATAGATAACGAGGTAAAAGCAGATGACTGATGTTTATTTGTTCTGTAAAGTGGATGGACCTCATCCAGTCAGATGAAGGTGTTAAAAGAGTAATCTCCCCAGGGAGAAGGAATTCTAACAACCTTTAGACCAGAACTGTGGTAATCACATCTTCCTCAGGTCTTCAGCCTGCTGGCTCACCCTGTGATTCAGACTTACTAGTCTCTGAGTGTGTGAACCAATTCAGCATGGTTGGATAGAAGGATGGTTGGAAGGATGGATAGATGGATGGGTGGAAGTATGGATGGAAGTATGGATGGATGGATGGATGGATGGATGGGAGGATGGTTGGAAGGATGGATGGATGGATGGATAAATGGATGGATGAAAGGATGGATAGAAGGATGGATGGATGGATAGATGGATAGATGGATGGATGGATGGATGGATGGATGGATTGATGAATGGATTTAGTTTCTCTGCTTTACTTTGATCCCTTCCCCAATTCCTTTGCCAAGTCAAAACTGTGAATATTTGCCTTAAGAAAAACTCATTCTTTTCTTTAAAGAATGAAAACCTCATTGCTAATGAGGAGGTAAGAGAAAAAGAGAGGGAGGGGAATCATTTATGGGCAGTAGAAGGGAAGAATTCAACCAACCTTCTCAAAATCCTTGGTTTTCCATTTTCTGTTAGCGTCCAATGTGGAGACGGTTGGCTTGATTTAAAGGCCTTTGTTGGCTTCCAAAGCCCCATCACCAGCAGCAGCAGCAGCTTGGCTGCCATGGGCCCGAGAGGCTGAAGACCACTTTTCAGCCTGATGTGCTTTCTAACAGCTGAGATATTAAAACACTGAAAAACGGGGTTTATAATGGAAATGCTGACAGACTATTAACTATAGCAGCACTGCTCTAATAAATGGAATGGCTTGTCATAATCTCTAGTTCATAAATATGCAAATACAAGGCAGGGGATCTGCTCCAAAGGATGTCTCTATAATTTTAACTGACCTTTACTGATACCGAACGAGCCTGTTGCTTCTGTTTTTGTACGTTAGATATAAAGTACAGGAAACCCAGCCGCCTGTCCGCCTAAAGTATATAAAGTTTGAGCTGCCAGCTGCTGAACTCTGGGCCCAGACTCCATTTCTCTTCACATTCACACTCTTTATTGACATTTTCATTTTTCCTCCCCAGGGAGTGGAAGCTGAGTGGGGGTGAAATCAAACATTGCCCCCCCCCATTATTTCCACATGTCACAATGCCTGCCCAGCCAAAACTCATGGATTGCCTCAAGGACAAACAGGCCATCTATGCTGACTTATAAATTTGAGTTTTATCCAGTTCTCTGCTTTTGGACCTAATGTGCAGCAAATCCAGTGACTTCATATTTAATAACCTAGATGTCGTTTGTCCTGTGTCTTTCATCGCTGAGTGAAGAGTTGGATGGCTAGCAGTTTTTCAGATTTTTTTCCCTCTAATTATTTTAAGCTATTCAGCCCGGTATCCGAACTATTGATGCAGAGCCAAATCGCCAGCAGGGGAGAGATCTGTCCAATCCAGGAGCTAAATGAGTCACTGAGAGTCAATCTGTTTTTCCCTTGCTGCTGGGGTTTCTATGGGCCCCAGCTTCTCTCTGCCACAGTCCTGTGTAGCTGCAGGCTTGGCTTCTGATGCCTCCATTTCCCGCCTCAGCCCTGGTCTGTCACAGCTGTGGATGGGTTTTGACAGGCTGGCCTTGGAAGTCCAGGGCCTGGCTCGTGCTGTAGTTGAAGCTTAACTTTGACAGAACATGAAGATGTCTTGGCCTTGTTGTATCACTTCTCTGGGAATATACCATTTGTCTGGGAAGGAAGTAGAGACACTGGAAATGGGGTGGAAAGCCTGTTTGCTAGCTCCTGTAAAATATTGTACTTTTTCAAAGTGCCCAAGCAGACTCCTCAGAAAGAGATTCTCTCTCTCTCTCTCTCTCTCTCTCTCTCTCTCTCTCTCTCTCTCTCTCACACACACACACACACACACACACACAAAAAAAAAAAAAAATCCAAAACAACAACAACAACAAAAAAAACCACACAAAAATAAAAAATACAGATACGCTAGAAGAGATAGGTGGATATATAGGGAAGCATAAGAAAGTGTCAGGGAGGATGGTTGCCACTGTTAGATAACAAACAAACAAACAAACAAACAAGCAACCCCAAGAAACCTCAGTGCGTTAATGAACATACATGTCTTTTTCCAGTGGAAGTATTTCTTTTCCAGTAACATTTACCCAAAACCCAACATCCTTGTATTGTTCCTAGTGGGGTCAGTAGTCAATTTCATAAAAATACAGCCAAGTGAGCGGTGCACCTAGGCTTACAAAAGCTGTCCTTTCACGGTGAATGACAGAATTAACAGGCACAATGACTGCTGACACTTTGCCATCATTACTGGTATTTCCATGCCCTGGGCTTTGAGAACTATGGGCTCATGGGAGCCCCTCTCCCTGTTTTTTTTTTTTTTTTTTTTTTTAATAAACTCAGACATATCCATGAACCGAGTCCCTTGTAAATGGATATGGAATTTGAGAAATTCTCCCTTCCCCCGTTCCCCTCCAAAAAATCCTAGCACAGTCAACCGAACTGCCTAGGTATGTTCGGGATTTAGAGAACAAGCTCAGGGATCCTTGAGAAACAAGGATGGGGGTGGAGGGAGAGGGTGAGAAAGTCTTCACTGACGGTACTTTTCTAACGGAAGCATCTCTGGGGGAAAAGTACTCAACCAGGCTGGAGTGTCTCTGTATCACAGCGAGCCCTCAGAGGCGGGAGTGCCTTGTTCCTGGTGGAGCTTGTTCTATTTCTGTAGCCCTGACAAACACTACCTCTCCACATAGTCACTCCAGGTTTCGCTTTCTCTGCTCCAAGCTGTCATGGTGGCAAGAATCAGGTGTCTGAAGCAAAGGCAAATTTCTCACTGAAATCTAGTCTCTATTGGGGGAAATGGCACACTCCCCCATCCCCACCCCAAGTCAACCCAGCAGTTACCTGAAGTGCTAAGACATTGAGGCTGGGAGGAGGGTTCTTCTCCAGATTCTGGGGCTGCAAGAAGGTCTAGGGAGCATCTTAGGCCGAAGTAATTAACTAAAATGTGAAGGCCATCTCTCTCTTTTCACATTTTGCACCATAGATCGCTTAATAGGGTGCAGGCATACCACTCTCAGATCACTGTTAACACAAAGAGTCTTCAGCAGGAGGCAATAACATGTCCTTTATGTTACTCAGCTACTGTTACTGGGCTTTCTCAAAGCAGGAGTCTCCTTGAAAAGAAATTTACATGAAAACAGTTCCATTGTTTGAGAACGTATGCAAAGGCTACACAAAAAGGGGTATGATAGTGATTTAAGAAATTAAATCTTTATCACTCCCTCAGAGACACCCAGAGAAACTTGGTCTTAGCTAAAGAATTTTATAACACCTCCTATGAAAAATAGGTGTGCAATATAGAGTTGTTCAGGGCCCCCTTCCCAAACATCCAGTTTCTGGAGATTCAAAGCCATCTATTATGGATGCCCTATGGAGTCGGGTGCATCTGAACTTAGTGCTGACGACAATCACCTATGACTAGGTAAAAAAATTGAAGATACCAGCCATATACAACTGTAAGCATTTTAAACAATGTAAAATGGTTCTCTCATGGGTATAGCTTTTAAGGGCCACATGGGGATTCATACTCCTCAATGCTGAATCAGCAAAAATGATGTTCTCAGAGTCTCAATCCACACAGAATGCCTCTGAGTGCCATGGCATAAGGAATCAGAAGGCTTCTGTCACCACTTGCTCACATGAAGACAGATGTCTGTGATGGGTGTGTGTGTGTGTGTGTGTGTGTGTGTGTGTGTCTTCTATAGAAGGGCATTAAGGAGGTGAGTGAAGAATAAAGTGTCCATTGGAATGTTGTGACATTTACCTTTGAGTTCCATGTCTTAAAATTCCTTTCCATTTCCTATCTAGTGACTGTCTGGCTTCAGTCCCCTCTTTCTTTTCCTCTTAATTCAGTGTGGAAGATGATCAAAGTATAGTCCCTGCTACCCAAGAGGTTGCCATTTCTACAGGCACAAGTGCGCTTAGTCTTCAAGCACCAGGCTTTGAACATAAGGAATTCCTTTAATGATCAGGCTAGGCTATCTACTCTGGAAGCAGATGCTTAGAGTTCTTGCTCTACCATTTACCAACTTTGACACTTTGGGCAAAGTCATTTTTATCTTCTTAAGCCCCAGTTTCCTTTCCTGTAAATCAATAGTAATCCTGTCTTACCAATTAAAGGACCTAAGCAAACAACTGTGTGCTGTCAGCATACATGCATGAGTACAGTACATATTTAATATAGATACCATTACTGTATGTCATATAACTGACCAAACACATAGAAAATGAAATCAAGGAGTACCAAGTACACAAAAATGAATCTTCTAGTGTTTTTGCATCATCTACAGATTCTGGCTTTGCAGCCTGCTTTGGAGAACTGCAGACAGGCAATGTGCTTAGGACTGTGCCTGGAACAGAGTAGCTCTCAGGACGTGCTGGGTGAGTATTTATGTTCTTACCTAAGGAAAGTCTAGTTGGAGGGCCTCCAGTAACTGTTGCAAGGGTGAAGAGTTACTCCCATTTTGTCTTTGTTCTTACTAAGTGGCAGAGTGGCTGAGCAACAAGGCCAGGTCTAAGACTGTGTTATCTTGGTGCTCCGTTCTGGCCAGTGTTTTCTCCTGCCAAGAGACACTGTTCCTTCACTGTTACTTTCCTCAGGCCTTTGTATCCAATAGGATTGGTGACTTCTTCCCTTCAGATAGGTGATGCACAAAGCAAAGTTGTGTCTTCTGGTGTGGGCCTGGGATGCCATTGCCTCCTTGAGGAATTAAAAAGCTATCATAAAAATGTGAGCACATGGAGTAGAGGACAGGGCATGGTTCAAAACTGGTGAAAGGTGTCTCTTTTTCTTCTTCTCCTCCTCTTTCTGCTTCTTGTTCTTCTTCTTCTTGACGTAAAACCATTAAAGATTCCTTAAAAAAATGAAGAGTAAGGAATGGAGAGAAGAATTTACATTCATCTTGATATAGATATAGATGGTATATATATATCAAGCTTACAGTAACTATTTTAATTCTGTTTGGAGCCCATTGGGTAACCATGCTTAAGCATTTCTTTTATGTTCAACCATTCTGGTTACCTTCCCTCTTCATGAAGCATAAAAGCTGTAGAGAGTGATGACGTGTATCTGTGGGCATATTTGTGTTAACAGGCATTTTGAGTCTTTATTTCTGTGCATAGAAAAGACAACATTTCCTGGTCCTGTGGGACCAGTTACAGCAGATAGACTTGGAGCAAAGATGAGGTGATGCTCACTCCTGGCTAGGGATGTAACAGTGGTGATGAGCCCTTCTGTTTCATCTTCCCTCTGAGAGTGCACGGCCTCAAGGGCCTGTTTAGCCTCAAGGGTGTGGCTTCAGTCCACCTGGTGTCAGTACTTGTGTGGTGCTTTGGCCTGAGTACCTGAGAACCGTCTGAACAGAGTACTTCATTCGCTTGTGATAAGTATGTTTTAGAGCAAACAAATCAAACTCCTGTTTTGATAACTCACTGGAATTTTAGAGTTGATTTGTTACATTATCATAATTCGTTCTAACTTGACAGTTACAGGTCCTACTTTTTTTCTAGAAGAAATGAGGATATGTAGAACTTTCTCCAAAGATGATATACTCTGAGAAATGGTGAGCAAAGTTTTGGGATTCAGAGCCTGTAGGTGTCTAAAGTGAGAGTGGCTTAGTAAATGATGAAGGGTAAAGACTGAAATGCCTAGAATAGAAATATCTCTCCCGCTAATTTTGTGCTATCAGATATTGGAGTGAGTCAACAACAAGCCACGAGATTCAGCTAAAGAATTTGAAATGTGATGAGACTTTTCCTTTACTCAAGAACGAGGAAGGGCCATCATGTAGGCTTTCTAAAGTGACAAAGAGTGGCTTTTCAATTTGAGATTGTTTATTAAAGGAAAGATGATCACTTAACTTCTGAGAAAGACATCCAGAAAAGAGAACCTCAAATAGAAGCAAAGAGAACTTGTTGCCACAAGAAGGTCTCAAGAGAAACATAACAATCCACACAAAAACTTGAAATAAAATATTAACCGATTGTCCCCATTTGACCATTGCAGATTGTGTTAGACACACGTACTAAGTGCCAGGCTAGACCAGAAGCTTATAGACTTACTATGTGTTAATTAACATTTAAAAAATGTATTTTAAAAATTGTCTCAAAAGGCCCCTGGTACAGAATTCTTCTTCATGGAACTGATGTACCTTTCCCCAGTGATCTTCTTGAGCTGCTAAAAGATCTCACGGAAAAAACTCTTACAAGTAGCATGCATATAATAAATAGTCCATGTTTGAAGGAGAGTGACATTTCTGAACTCCTAAACAGACTGGAAGTGAGGGTGGCATGGCGGATCGAAGGCTGACTTGTTGATCTGTGAGGCTCTGGGAGATGCACTTTTAAGGCAGCTTTCTCCCTAATCTTAAACACTTGACCTTTGAGTCTGATAGTCTTCAGTATTATTAGATTAGATGATTAGTTATTAAATATACTGTCCCCAGTAAATAGGTAATTGTATAATGCTATGGCCCTCTGCTTTTCCAGGCCATATTCCCGTGACATTTAGAGTCTGAGCACTGAATCCTTTTCTAGCAGGAATGTTTAACCCTTTTTGTGGGTTGTAAGAATCATCTCATATTCAAACGCCTGAATATATGGCTGTCTCTAACTCTGAGTACCACGTGGTTTTGAGAGCTATAGAAGTGGATCATCATGAGATTTTTGCTGCACTTTGCCTGCAGAACAAAAGTAAATAATACATAAACCAGTTGTTTTCCCCGTAACGAGGCAGGCACAATGGGGATAATGTAGAGCCTCAGTAGGATTGGCTGGGTGCTTGAGACAAGCATGCAATGCTGTTTTGTAACCCCCAAAACACAGGTGTGGAGCTCTCAATATCTCTACAATTTCTTGCCAGTTTTTTCCTGGCAAAAAGGGGTGGGAGTGGAGAATGGAGGGAGATTAAGCCCTTGAGACAGGACCCAACATGTTTTTGACTTCTTCCTGTGTGCCAAGCACTGTGCTAGGCAATTTATATTCACAAGCTCATCAACTCTTCGGAAAGGGAATAAAGTCTGTTAGTCCTCATCTTTCAGTTAAGGAATTCAAGGCTCAGCAAAAGTAACCTTGCCCAAGACCAAGCTGGCTAGGTAGTTGGATGGGGATTTAAATTTGAACCTACTGACTTCAAGGTTCTTGCTTTTTCCCATGTCTCACAGTTTTTTTGGTTTTTAATTTTTTATTAAATGCCTACTATGTGTATAGATGTGCTATTCATGTTGATAAGAAGGACTGGGCAAATGGTCAGGAAAATCTAGGTATTAATCAGTATGTATGTATGTACACATGTATGTATGTATTATGTATTTATTATTGAGATAGAGTCTCATGCATCCAAGTCTTCCCTTGAACTTGCCGCATAGCTATGGAGGATCTTGATCTTCTGACCTTTCTGCCTCTAGCTCCTCAGTGCTGGGATTGCAGTTGTGGGCCACCATTGTCTAGCTATCTGATGTTTTTTCTAACCGAGTTAGAAAACTACTGTGTTCCCAGTAGTATGAAGAGTGCCAAAGCAGTAATGAGACACAATGATTCCTCTCTCCAACCAGAAGTTGCTGTCCACTTATGAAGGCAAAGCAATATAATACCTACATATCAAACAGCTCCTAAGTTGGTTGCTATGAGATGTGAAACCCAAATCTCCAAGAGCTGTAGGTGGATAGATCTGGAGATGATTACTGAAATCCAAGCAAAGGATTAGGTTAGAAAGGGCATTTAAGGAATGGGAAAGATGGTGCTGTGACTCACTGTTGGAAGCATAGAGGAGACTAGACTTGCTGGGGATGAGATGAGCTCCGTATTCCTCCCCATTCCTGCTTAGGATTGGTGCTCTGTGCTCTTGCCTCACTGTCTTGGCTGCAATGAACACTGAGCTAATCAACATACATGCCCCTTCCCTTCAGGGGGCTTCTTGAGAGCGAACCTTATTTATTTCTTTATGCCGAATGGTAAAGCAGATGGTGGCTATAAGGTGCTGCATAGAGGCTTGTGTAATGCTGGGGTCACAGACAGATGCCCGAAGGTCAAATGGAGATGAGTAGACACAATGAATGCTAGATAAGCATAGAGGCAAGGGATGCTGATCCAAATAGGAGAGCTAAGCATTCTTAAATCAACTTATTTGTGTGTGTGTGGTGTGTGTGTGTGTGTGTGTGTGTGTGTGTGTGTGTGTGTGTGATTTCAGGGAGTGTGTCCTAATGTGTAACAGAATGTATATGGAGATCAGTGAACAACTTGCATGAGTCAGTTCTCTCTTTTCTACCATAGGTTCTTGGGAACTGAACGGAGGTTCAGGTTTGACAGCGAGTGCCTTTACTCACTGATCCATATTGCCAGTCCTGATTAAACATTCTTGATTGAGCTTGTAGACAAGATACAAATAGTATTTAGGAATGGATCAGGATGGTGGAAGACCAGGAAAGTTGAGAGGATGCAGCTTGTTCCAGGGAGGAGTGATGAATGAGGGTCAGAGAGTGGGGAGCGACAATAAACTGTCCGTGGAAGTGTGAGGACAGTGGAGAAATGGGGGGACCATAGGAAAGGGTGCTGCATGCAGGCAGTGGTTTAGGGAACAGTCAGCTTACTTTGGGGCAAGGTGAAGAGTGTCTGCATGAGTTTAAATTATTATGGGTTGAGGGTGTGTTGCCCAGTGATAGAGCTCTTCCCTTACAATCATGAGGCCCAGAGTATGCTTCCCAGCACAACAATAATTAATCAATCAATCAATCAATCATCATTGAATGTTGTTCAATGTTAAGTGGCAGCAAGACCATTTGGTGGGATTTTGAGTATTTGAAAAGGGTTGGAAGAAGATGGGCTAATGGGACAGATTCAGGCTCTTATCTGTTGGAAGTCAGAGTCTATCTAGATTGTGTGTGTGTGTGTGTGTGTGTGTGTGTGTGTGTGTGTATGTATGTCTGTCTGTCTGTCTGTCTGTCTGTATATGTGAACAATTACCTCATAAACTCTTGGAGTTTATAGTTTCTGCCTGAAAGCCACAGGGAAAGTTTGAGACATAAAATGATCCACTTGATTTAATTTACCATGAGATTTCCCAAAGTCTTGGTATGTGATTTCAATCTCCAATTAATCAAATTAAATTAGATTTCAAAATGTCTTGACTTATGGTGAATGATTCCCAAAGATTTCAACCTCCATTGAATTGACTTCTTTACACACACACACACACACACACACACACACACACACACACACTCCTAGCTATTCTGAGTAGCTTTTCATTATCTGGGGATTCTCACACTCAGCACGCAGCCCAAACAGTCCTAGGAGTGCTTCTCACAGCATACCCCCCCACCCAAGGGCAGGAGCACAGTCCACTAAGTCATAAGTTAAACCCAGACCGTGACTCAGAACTCCAGACCCTGTTCTTTTCTCCTGGCCAGGGAAGTATTCCTGCTTTGAGCAGGAATAAACCCACACATAAACATCCCCTCCCTTTTCACTCTGAACAACTTGGTGACCAGAGACAATTGTAGAGAACACATTTGCAGATTTTTTTTTTCTTTTACATTAAATTTCCAAAAATAAAGGCACAAACTTTCCCTGGTACATCTATTTGTCAGGATAGCTACAGGGGCACAGAAATCAGTATGATCCTGGGGTAGAGAGTATTCAGGCCTTGATCTTGCCCATTTTCATAAACATCGTGGTGTGAGTGTAGTTAGCTCAGAATCCTACGGTGTTCACTTGGCATATTTACACAGCTCAGATTCACACTGGTGCTTCAGGATGGTTTAAGGTCTGGGGAACAGGTTCCCCTACTGACAAATAGCATAATTAGGCATAACGTCTTAAGTGAACGTATTAGCTTGGTCTTTAACAGTGTGCAAACCTTGGCTTCCGCAATAACAACCTAATCTTGTGGGGGAGCCATCTTAGGCTTTACTTGCACACAGTCAATGTGTGTCCACCCAAAGATAATGCTCAGAATGGTTTTATTTATACCCTCCTTGTTAGTCATGCAGTCTGTGTGCAAACAAAACAACGTTATTCTTATCTCCGTGGAAAGTTTAATTCATTAGCAATTAAAAGCTGATCCAGAACAGGGCCAGGCACCATTAGGAGGCCTTTCCTCAAACAGCACAGACCCTCTGAGCCTTTGGAGGGGGCAGCTCTCCCAGATAACTGTGTCCCCAAGTTTGCTGGATGGCTGCACAGCCTTGTTTTTGAATAAATAGTTTACTCATGTAAGGATTAGCCTGCTGGAATTAAATGAGATAAAAACAACCAAGGAGCTCTGCGAAGTACCCTGTCGAAACTTGCTGTCTGTCCTCAGGCCCTTGCCAGAGCCCATTCTGCCTCCTGTTCCCTGTCCCCTCCCCTGTCTGGCTTGTCTGGGGGAGGAAGGAGGTCGCCTCTGGGCCAGGCCGCTGCTATGGCCAAGTGTTCTTAGTAGGAGAATGGCTCAACCAAGCAGCTGACAGAGGGAATTCTGTTTGGAACAGGGATGGGTCTGACCACTTTCCTGGTTATCTTAGGGTCAGGGAACTTCAGAATAGTGAACCTGTACTGTTCTGCCAAAAATATGCTCTTTGCAAGATGTTTATGATGGGGAGAGAGGGGTGAGGCCTGGGGGTGGGTCAGGGCTGTGTGGGGAGGTGGTACATAAGAGCTTTCTGTACTTTCTGCTCAGAAGTCTTGCAAATCCACAGGAGAATAAAAAATAATAGTGTATGATTTAAGATGAAAACAGACAAAAGATGCGGAGCTCACCCATGCCTCTCACATGGGGCTCACTGGACTCTCCACTGTGAGGAGTGAAGTTTCTTTATTTCCTTTTCTTCTTTGTACTGGGGGGTGAACTTAGGGTCCTGTGCCTGCTAGGCAGACACTCCCCGATAGAGCTGTATACCCGACTTGAAAAGGCTGGCAGAGGAATTGCTAAGCCTTGGAAACCTTTACCAGGCAGGGGAACTAGAGACAAAAAGTCTGTTTCTCTGTATTTTGGTAGCCACTCCTGGAAGAGAGTAAGGGGTCTCGTCACCCAACTGAGGGCTTCCTAGGTTTAGGCCCACTTGAGTTTTACCTGAGAATTTAGCAGCCAACACACCCTGTTGTTTGTTTAGCATTGTGTGGTTCACTTACTGCTGAAATATTTTCCTTTCATGGCTCGGTTTTATATAGACCAGTCTCAGTGTATTGAAAATAATCAGCAGCTTTGGAAACAAATGGGATCTAACATGAGTATGGTTAATACAGCAAGAATACATTTTAGGGCTAAAAGGGACTAGCTATAGATAAACCCTGACTAATTGAGATGTTCTTTGGTGAAAACTTTACTTACTGCTCTGGAGGCAGGAAAGAGTTAAATCATAAAGCCCCAGCAAGGCAGGTAGGGAACTTTTAATCCCAGCTGCTGCCCCTGGGGGTGGGAGGAAGAGATATTTGATAGTCCAGAGCAGAAAGTAAATATAGAGTAAATTACTTCCATGTAATTGGGGAGATTATTTCAAGTAGATTGCAACTTGGAAATGGATCACTTCTTTTCAAAACGCAGGGTGACTTGTAAATTTCCCATCTTGGCTCCAAGGTGGCACAGAGGAAAGGGGCAGTTGCTAGCTTTGAAGGCTGGTTCCAGCTGATACATTCCACAAAGTCAGAGCTAAACCTGCTAATACTGGCATTCCTCAGGCCTGTGCAGTAGCTGTTGGGGAAAAATGCAGAGAGATGAGAAATGGTGTCTACAGAAAGAATACCACCTTAAATATCTGAACTCTGAGCCCTGGTAGATAGAAAACAGAGAACGCTGCAATTAATGTAATTGCCCTCCTTCAAGGAAATAGCCAATTTGATTGGAAATGGAGTGGAAAAGCCTGAGAGGGAATCTGTGTCAGACACCTAAAAGAGTTGTTATATATTTTAAAAAGTATATATAAAATGAAAGAAGTTTCCCACAAATTTCTATTTGGCTCTGGTTCTCTCTCTCAAAGCCAGCATGCCCCTGCCTGTGTCTGTGTGGCTGTCTTTCTAACACTACCTCCTCTTCTTAAGGAGGTACCAAGACTAGGGAAGCTTGATGAGGTTCACGGCCATTCTCATCTCTCAACTCTGGGCAAGTTGCTTTGAGCTACTCAGCCTGTATTTTCTTTTTTGTGAACTGGAGATGATGAGGTGTCTGCCTCTCAGGCAAAAGATTTCAAAAGCTCAGTGAGAAAATGCCTGCAAAGCACTCGACACTTAGTTCTTCTTATGATTAGCATGAAAAGCACACAAAATAAATTATTTCTCACATGGGGTGATGTTTAGCCTGCCTACTGTTCTGTTTTTTTTTTTTAAAGTTAATTCTGTGTAGCATCTGGAATGGAACAGTACATTCCAGATATGGCCTGATAGCGCACAGTAGACTGTTCTGCCCTTCATTCTAGGCTTTATACTTTAATTAATGCGATCCAAGATTAGAGTGTTCTGCTTACGGTATTTGAGATTGACTGGCATGACTAAATGGTCCGGTACCAGCCCTGCACTCTCACACTTGATACTTCGGTATTTCACTTTAGACTTCAAAGCTGGATCTAAAATCTTATGATCTTAAATCTTAAAATGACATTATATGTGATCTTTCTACAGTTAGTTCCCTTTTTTGTACAAATAGCCCATGTGCCTATTCATTAATTAATTCATTCATTCATTCTAAAAACTTTCAAACATATGTTTATCATGAACCAACACAGTGCCTGTTATTTGCCATGATTTGTGAGTTACTCAGGGTTCATGAAGATATACACTATCTCTTTATATTCATGACTCCAGGGTTTGGTAAAAGACTTGGAGGAAAAAAATGAATTCTTTAAATGTTTAGTGGATCAATAGGTATGTTCCTGAAAGTACCTTATACTTATAGACAGTGAGACTCCGTCTAAATCAAATGTTTTCTCTCTCTCTCTCTCTCTCTCTCTCTCTCTCTCTCTCTGTGTGTGTGCTGTGTGTGTGTGTATGTGTGTGTGTGTGTAGGAGGGTGATTGTTTATGAGATGAGATCCCATATAGCCCTGACTAATCTCAAACTTGTTCTATAGGCAACGATGGCCTTGGACTCTTGGTTTTCTTGCCTCCACCTACTGATGCTGAGACTATGGCATGAGTCATCACTATTTTCTTAATGTCACCTATTATGATGGTCAGTTTTAAATGTCAACTTGCCACAACTTAGTATCACCTGAAAATTGAGTCTCATCTGAGTAATTGTCTTTTCTAAGTTGGTCTGTGGACACATCTATGGCAGATTGTTTTATTAATGGATAGAGGAATACCACCATTAAGATTGGTACCATTCCCTGAGCAGGGGGTCCTTAAGTGTATAAGAGAGGAGAACGTGAGGTGGGAGCAGAGGCTGGCAACCTGGGCACATTCATTTTCTCTCTTCTTTTTTTTTTTTCATTGTCAACTTGATACACAATTGTATCTTTTTATTGTTATTTTAATTTTATAATTGAATTTAACTTTACACATTCACTTTCTCTCTTCTTGATTGTGGATGTGAAGGGAGTAGCTGCTTGAGTTGCCGGTCCTCATTTTCCCTCAATGATGGGTTATAATTTCAAACTGTAAGCCATATAAATGTTTTTCCTCTTCTAAGTCGCTTTGGTTAGGGTGTTTTATCCCAGCAGTAGAGAAGAACCCCCCCACACACACCACTTTGTCCTTGAACAGTATCTACTTTTTTTCCCCAAGGATATTGGGCTACTTAAAAAGATTAAACAAAACATGCTTGCCCAATTTTACTCAACAGTTGTTTCATTGGCTCTTGTTTTGGTTGGCTCATCTTTTTATCTGGTTAATATGATGTCCTTGCTTGCACCAGGCCTTGCTGTTCCCCCATCCTCCATCCGCCACAGTCTTGATTTAGAGTTTACAACTCTTTGGCAACTCTTTTGTGGGGGCAGTTCATATTTTGAGACAGGATTTCTGTATGTAACCACCCTGGCTGTTCTGGACTCACTTTGTAGGCCAGGCTGGCCTTGAACTCATAGAGATCCGCCTGTCTCTGCCTCCTGAGTACTGGGATTAAAGGCGTGTGCCACCACTGCCACCACCGCCTGCCTGGCAACGGTCATCTCTTAAGGATGAGTTTTAAGAAATCAGTTTTGTTGAAGGTTCTTGGACCAGAAGTCAGTTTTTCAATGAAGAAGTGAAAAGCCTTAATAATGACACATAAGGAATCTAGCCTATTTACACCCATTTGGCTATGCTGTGTTGATTCCTACAGAATATCATGAAAGAGAGCTCTTTGTATTCTCTAGACTATAAGTAAGGACAGAAATAATCATGATAAGTGTGCCATAGAGTATCCCATGACATTAGCTGTCCTCATGGAGCCAAGTGTTTCCCTCCATTCAGGTGAGTCTGGTAGCCAGGGGAGGACGCTGAACTTCATGTGGCTGTGCCCATGTGATTGGACATGTATGGAGTTACAACAGGGAAATCTAGCTCGTCAACGTAGGTGACAATGATCTGAAAAACACTGGTCTTGCTGCACATTATAAGAGGAATCTAGCAGAGTGTCAGAAATCAAAACTCCACAGACTCTTGGAGATTTCTTGGTTCTTCCTTAGGCCTTCAAGGGCCTTGCAGAGCCTTCCAGGATTTGGTTCTTGACTTTTCAGGTGTTTTTCTGTGTGTGGTTGAAGTGGTGGTGAGTTGGCTGAGGTGAGTGAGGCTTTGAACACTCTTCATTTCACCTCAGCTGAGTGTGTCAGGGTCTGTGACAAACTCAGATAGTTCTACACAGTCCAGGTCGCACCACACTCAGAAGGACTTGGCAAGGTTCCGGCAGGTAGCCCTTATCCTTATGAGCATGAAATGTCCTTGAAGGAAGGGTTTAGGGAAATAGTCAGAAACATTATGGGCCCTGTCTTAAAGCTAATTTGCCAAATGAGTTCTAAGTTTGTTCCAAGCTTGAATGCTTATTTTGACATATTTTGGAATGAAGAAGGTGGATTTTCTAGAGTGGGACACTAAGATGCTCCCACATTATCCCTGGGTACTATCCATGGACCCCCAGTTTGGCCAATACTGCTAAACCCCTACAGTGTTGCAAGAGGTGTGGGATGCTCGTGAGGGTTAAAATTCATCCTTCAGTGAACCATGTTTCAAAATGTTATCCTGTACTCAATCTTTGTGGTGCAGGGGAGAGCTTCGAGGGAGACTCTTTTTAATATCATTTTGGTTGGAACTAATGCGTAGTAGAATCTAGAACTACTTTTTATTGAAAGAGTGCCAAGGCCACTTACATTTTCCATGTATAGAATTTCTTCATATACTATATCTTTTATCTCCTTATAGTTCTTTGAGATATGAATCCCTTTCCTAGATTAGTTTTCGTATAGTGACTAAGAAGTCTGGATCTTTCTGCATGGCTAGGATTGAAAAAGTGTCTCTCAAAGCCTTTCATGTTCCATTTGACTAGGAAATTACAGCACACACTATTAGCAATTGCCCTGAGCAAGATGATAAACAACAAAAACAATATGAACCCTACATATGAGAATGGTGTTCTCCAATTCACAGATAAATGAATTAAATTGCATGGCTATGTTCATAGCATACTTAGATTATACTATCTCATCGACTTTTGTAACTTGCTCTAAGGACAGGTAGTACTATTCCTATTTAAGAGATGGAGAAATTGAGACTCAGAACACGATTTACCTTCATTCAGTTAGCACAGAAGAATCAGATGTGGTATTAGGTTTTCCAGCTTCTATTAACACAGACGTAATCAGACGGCTTCTTGTGCCATTTTCACATACATTCTGGGTCTATCAGGCTCAGAGCAGATTTGTTGATGTCAGATCATTTGGGTTTTAACCTCTGATTCCTTTGAGAAGTCTCCATTTAAATCGATGACCGTCCACTGGCTGAGGAATGATTTCCGGGGAGGGAAATTTCCGAGTTGGTCCAGCTCCACTGTCACCTGGCAGCTTTGCATTTTGATGTGCTACTGTGCATGTTTGGGCCTTGTTTGCTATAGGCATGCTTTAAGGAGGGTGTGGTGGTCGGAATGAGCAATGGCCCCCACAGGCTCTGCTATTTAAAGCCTTGGTCCCCAGTTGGTGGTGGTGTTGGGGATGACTGGGAGTTCCAGCCTTGCTAGAGGAAGTATGTCACTAGAGGTAGGCCTTGAGAGTTTATAGCCCTACTCCATTTCAAGTTCTCTCTCTCTCTGCTTCATGCTTGTGTTTGAAGACGTGATCCCTCAGCCTCCTGCTCCCACTTCAGGTCTGCTGCTGTGCCTCCCTCCCATGATGGACTCTTATCCCTCTAACTAATACAGGTAGTATGACTCTGAGACTTAAAGATATTTTAAGAATATCAGATTATACTAAATTTATAGATACATTATAGGCATATCATCAGAGTTTCTATTTCTTTATTCTGAACATTTTGATTTGACCTTGGTGGCCATGGTTCTTTCTTATCATAAGTTTGAGCAGGACTTGGTGGTGCAGGTCTATAAGCAACCCAGGAGGTTGAGACAGGAAGATTGCAAGTTCAAGTCCTGCTGGGATACAGAATTAGTTCAGAGCCATCTGGGACCCATTAATGACATGACTGGGAAGTTGGCTCAATAGTAGAGAGCTTGCTTAGCCCAGGCGAGACTGAAGGTTCAATCCTTAGCATGACAAAAACGAGCAAAATCATCACCTTCATGAAGGGACAAGGACCTTTGAAGCTCGTGTTACAGGTGCAACTGGGGTCCATCCAGCCTCTGCTTCCATGATGCTCTTTAAAGACATAACAAGGTAAAATGAAATTATTAGGGCAAGCCTTAATCCCACAGGACAGGCATCTTTAAAAGAGGTATAAGAAGTACATGAACAGAGGATACTGGGTGAAAGCCGCCGTCTGTACGACAGACAACAAGAGATTAGAAGATGCTCACTCTGTCAGCATCTTGGATATACGGGTGGGCATGTAAACTGTGAGAACAGGGCTTTCTGGTGTTAGGCCTCCCAGTCTACAGCCCTTGGTGTGCAGACCCTGGTAACCAATCCAGCAAATGTGTGTGTGAAGTGAAGGGTGTGTGTGGTCATCCAGCCAGTTTCCCAGGGCAAGAGGTGAGAAGGGGCGTAGACTAGGCCCCTTTCACAGAACGAGTATGCTAAGAAAGGCCTATCGACACCACAGAGAAGGCAGAGGAGCTGAGGGAGAGAAGACACAGAAGAAAGACCTCCTTAGTTGAATTTTGTCATTCCTTTGGTTGAAGTTGTCCTTGTCATTTAAAGTCCCTCTCCTTATGGGCCCCCATGAATCAAATTAAGAAGATGTGGGCTTCCAGGCTGAGGACCGTCCACCACAACTTTTGAGCTAGAGTTACAGGTGTAATAGTCCCTGACCTTCCTCGTTAGGACAAAATCCCTGACGACAGCAACAAGGAAAGGGGGCTTTATTTTGGCTCTCCCTCTGAGTGTCAAGTCCATCATGGTGGGGGAGGCTGGATGGCAGAAACTTGAGGTGGCCAGCCATGCTGCACCGTCACTTAGGAAGCGAGGGAGATGCGTGCTACCTTCAACTGCTTGTCTTCTCTCAGTGGTGGCCTCCTTTGACCAATGTTATGGCTCCTTTTCTGGATTTCAGAACATCAGTCTGAAGGGAGCTGTCAAGGCTGACCACTGTTAATCTTGTTGGCCATCACATTACTCTGTGTGACAGAGGAGCACACCCCTGTTATAGTAAATGCTCTATATGCTGAGGATTAAAAGTTATTTCTTCATAATAAAGAAATGCCACTCACTGAGAGTATTCTCTTCCTTGAAAACTTACCACATTGAATTTGATTGGAACCATTATTTCAAATTAGTCTTCTCCATCGTCCCTTCTACTTGTGTAGGTCTAAGTATGAGTGACTAAAAGAGGCCACATTGCAGAGAAAGTATTCTGGCTAAAATAAATCAAGACTTCCTAGAGGAACTAATTTCTTTATATAAACAATAAATTCTGGGGCTGGAGAGATGGCTTCGTGGTTATGAAGGACACACTGGCCTTGCAAAGGACCCAAATTCTTTCCTCAGCTCTTATGTCTAGCTAGTCACACCTGTGGCTCTAGCCTCAGAGAATGACACCCTCTTATAGCTTCTGCAGGTGCAACACTCAGGTATGCATACACGCATGTGGACACACACACACACACACACACACACACACACACACACAATTAGAAACAAAACCAAGTCTTTTTCTTTACTTTTGGAGGTGTGTGTTTGTGTTGTGGTGTGTGTGTATGTTGTATATGTGTATGGTGTATGTATGTGTATGCTTGATGTGTGTGTGTGTGTGTGTAGGGTGTGTTTGTGTGTAGTGGTGTGTGTGTGTGTGTGTGTGTTGTGTGTGTGTGTGGTGTGGTGTGTTTGTATGTAGTGTGGTGTGGTATGTGTGTGTGTTTGTGTTGTACTACTGCTCCTTTCCTTATGGAGAGGTGAAAAAGCAGTTGGTCTTGAGAATAACCACAATAGCTGAATATTGTTAATTGAGTTTCTATTAAATATTCTGTGTTCTGAGTTTGTGGGTAAAACTACTATACACTGTGGCTAAAATGCCACAGTAGTCAGGTACTATAGGGTGGGGAGGATTTTCAAGGTGGGATGAGGGACAATGACCTGTCCTGATATGCACCAAGTCTACCCATAGGTACTGAACTTGACTAGCTTGTCTGTTCTAGGGACACTGGGAATGTACTTACCAGCCCAAACGACACTTTTAACCCGATGCCATGGTGTCAGACATTCCATCTGTAATGATTCACCCTTTTGGCTTTCTTTCTTTCTCTTAAAATGGAAATTCTCTGGGTTTGTGCAAAATGCAAAACCAATTAATGAAGCTCAATACGGTACATGAAGGTACTTGTTCTGTGATGGTGAAAGGGGAACTTTGCAAGTTCCGGGGAGGGAACGAAGGGAGAGAGCTGCTGAGGGGTGAATGGAGGAGTGTGGACATCAAGGGAGGGATTGGAGACACATTTCCCTCCTGGAAAGGGTTGACGGGGACTGCCGCAGCCCGCTCAGTAGGATTTAAAATCAAAACAGTATACATTGGAGACTGGCTTTGATGCGCTTTGCTGCCTCAGTAGCTGAACTAGGTGAGATGTGACCAGCAGGGGTCAGGACAGGTGACTAGCACTGCAGCCAACACTGTGAAGGGTGGATTGTGACACTTGTTTGGGCACAGAGGTCAGATCGTGAACGGCTGACTTGCTCCTGCTCCTTCCCCAACTCAAATGTGAGGGACTTTTTTTTTTATGATTCCCTAATTAAAATTTGTGTTTTGTTCTTTAATTCTAAATATTTATTTGTTTATTTGTTTATTTATTGTGTCTGAGTACATGCCCACTGTGCACACGTGGAGGTCAGAGGACTTACGTGGTTCCTGGGAATCCAGCCTAAGTTCTCAAGCTGGGTAGCAATTGCCTTTACCTGCTCTCTCTGGTCCTAGTTCCTGATTTCCAGGCTAAGTCAGAGAGTTTGAGTCATGAAGCATCAAAAGATCATTTTGTCCTCACATCTCCCTTCTTTTTCATACATAGACAAAGCCTTTTATGGCAAATACCACTGGAGGTGCCTGTGTGTCTCTTCCTGGTTTAAGTCACTGGCCTCTCGTTTTTTCTGGGCCAGCATTTCAGTGCACAAATCTGGCAGGAAAATGATCCTAGTGACCCGACTTGGGGGAAGACAGGAGCCATTGGCAAGTTCAAGGCTGCAGGCTGCCCTCCGTGTAAGCAGGCCTCTTTGCTTTTGGCCTGGGAAAGCGTTGTCAGCCTAAGCTCGAATGCTCAGTGAAGTTAAATGCTCAAGGGAGTCTAACCACTTGGGAAGACTCACCTTTAGAAGTGGACCCTTATTATAAATAAGCTCTGCGGGTGAGCTGGTTTGGGAGGAAGAGGCAGAGCTGTGGGCCATGCTTGCTCTTCTTCCTCAGGCTGCCATTGAGTACGCACAGAATTACCCAAATGGGCTGGTTATTGGTTCTCCAAATGACGTTGGTGTCAGCACCTGACTTGACTGAGTGGGAACGTTCTTTCTGACGGCCTCTGCATCTTGGCTTTCATGTCACTGCACGTACAGTCAGCCCACAAATTTCTGTTATCTAATCAGGTGCATCGGTCCGTGTTGGAGACAAGAGTAGAGGAACGCCCCTCTGACTCAGATTTTGCACAAACAAAACTAAGCCTTGTTAGCAAAGAGAGGCAGAGCAGCCACGGCTGCTCTGATCAGATCTGCAGGGTGGCGCACAGGGAGGCGAGGAGTTTTTACAGCAAGATAAGCAATGGGAAGCCCTGGCTTGGTATGCTAAATAAAATTAAAATGTCAATATTTACACATGACCTTCAAGACTCTTACACGCTCCTTTCTTAGTGTTCAGGGCAGACTGCATTTTCTTTAGTTTGTTACCAACAGCTTGGAAATTCATTGTGAGGACATAACCCAAATGTTGTCCAAATGTTCCTTCCAAATGGCCATCCCCAAGTGTCATTTTAAAGGCATGTGACCTTTCTGTGCTGATGGGGGCTATTGCCCTGCCTGCAGGGGGTATTACCTGAAGACTCTGTCCACTGATTATGAAGACAATATCATCTGCTTTCATTTCTTGATTAAAAGAGACTTTTAAAGACAGGGTTTCGTGTTATCCTGGATGGCCTCAGACTTAATAGGTGGCCATGCAGCTGGAGGTTGACCTTGAACTTCTGACCCTCCGGCCTCCAGTTACCTGGGCTGGGATTTTAGGCAGGTCCCATGTTTAGTTTCATGCTGCTGAGGATCAAGCCTAGGGCTCTGAGCATGTGTAGGCACTCTACCCACAGGGCATCCCCCGGCCCCATGCCAGCCCTTTTGTACAGGCATCTTGAAACCTTGCTATTGTGCCTTGCACATTCAACCTCTGCTTGTGTGCTGACACAAACAAATAAATGCGATCATAACGGTTGAAATGTAGTTAGAAACACAATTGAGAACATCTGTATTGTAAGCAGAAATAAATTAGAAATACTGAAGTGTTTTGTAGCTGTGAAAAGGAAGGAATAAAAAAATAACCCACAGTACCTGGATTAAGCGGTGATAAATAATGTATAAAGGAAAAATCTCATTACCCCCTGTGTAAACTCCCCCCCCCCATGAAATATATTTTATGAATGTAGTAACGCTGTAATAACCAAAGCATTTGTTTTTTCCCCCACAAACTTTCCATTTCACAGCTGTGAGATTGTTTGGATTTACAAGTGTGGCTGGAAACATCCCCGAGGTTCCTGGTGTTTGGTCTCTTCCTTATGACCTTCAACTCCAGGAGTCTGTGCAGTACCACGCTGCACTATTTATCACCTGCTTTGCACAGGTGAAAGTTTCCCCAAATGAAGCCCTGGAAGCCCAGACAGGGCTGCAGCACAAATCCTGCCAGCCTGGAGGAGAATAACTCGGGGCTCTTTCACAGCGTGCTGCACCTGCGCATGTCTACCACACCTGGGCACCTCCAGCGTGCAGGCTGGCGGCAATGAAACACAGTGCATTTCTGATGTCACCACATGCAAGGTGACAGCTGTCAGACAAGTGCACTTTGTTCAGCTGATGTACGGGATCAATAGGGGGATGGCCAGAAATGTTCCCTTGGGCACATTTCTCAGCATAGCCAGGAGATAAAGGTTCTCTGCCTGCCTGTCCTATTCCTGCAGCCTGCTGTCCCCGCTCAGTTTTCCTGGCTCACTTTGTCTTCTGTAAGCCCGTGGAGTGACTCTGGGATGCCATGGGACCCAGCAGCATCTGAAGGGTGAACAGTGGTGTCAATAACAAAAACCGGTTCTCCTGGGTGAGACAGGGTGAACGCTAGATCTTTAAGATATCCAAGGGTGAGAAGCAGCGCAGCAAGCTGGCTCAGCGACATTTTTTACATAATAGGAGCCATCCTATGCCTCCATGGCTCCTATCTCAAAAACTTAACGATTCCTTCTGAACTTTAATCACTGAGTCACTGCCCCTCCCATCTGGCCTTTTGAAGTCTTGGGAAGGGCTCCTGAGCTAGCTACAGAGATCCCTGCTGATAGGCAGGCATGTCTGCCATCCAGGGCTGCCTCTGCCCAGTCCCACTGGGATCACAGCTGAGCAGAATGACTCCATCAGTTCCCCTACCATGATGTCACACGTGGACTCCTTTCGAAGTCTTAGAAACTCACAGTTTTCCCCCATTCTGTTGTGTGTCTGGTGTAGCTGGGATGTGAGTTAGAAGCTGTGTTCCTCTCTTGCTATGGGTCACATTGGACCAGACAACCATTGCTTCTCAGTCAACTTGGAAATGGAGATAATACTACTTTTCTTTTTTTCTTTTGATAGAAGCTAAATACAATTGCATAATAAGCGGGCTTTATGTAGTTTAAAGCATCAAATGGTATGGTGTGATTAGTAAACGGAATACTTTCTCCTCCCTCCTTCACTATACAGATGGAGGAAGAAATCAAAGACAGTATTTACAGATGGCTTTGAAGAGAATAAAGAGCATCCAGCATCATTGTCCTTGGATGTGATGGCAACTGCTTTATCTATGGCCACTTGTTCTTATGCATTCATCAAGAAGCACAGCCCACTGAACCATCACCTAGGACCCAGAAGCTGGAGATACTGTATCTGGTGATATCTTTGCCCACCCCAGCTTTCTTGTGAGTGCCTCCAGCATTCTGAAATCTTTATCTCATTTCCTCTGTTCCTAAGATAGAGGAACAAGTCATCTCCTGATATAGTTGTTGGGGAAACAGGATTGAAATGGATTCCCTAAAATAGCTTTTAAGGACAAAGTTCCTTGAAGGACGTAAATCATGCATGCTCTCCCTCTGTGCAGGGAGTAGGCACGTCTCCACATACCCCTAGGATCTCAAGCTGATAACGCAGCACAGACCTATGGAACCAGGACAAGGCTATGGTTCTGCTCCTGTAGCAATCTAGGTCTCCAAGTCCGCTAGGGTGTAGAGAGCAGATTGCATCTTCAGGAAAAAGGTTAAGGGCCAATGTTTTGGACAGGAGGTGGTTAGATGCATTTTTTTTTAAGCCCTTGAATTTACCTGACGGTTTTTGTGCCCTTGTGTGGACTGTAGCCCATTTCAGGTTCTGAGTAAATTTAACAACACAAACGAGGTCATTTGAAACTCTCGATCAGTTGCTCCACCCCCTCTGCTGCCCTCTCAATCTTGCTTTCTCGTCTTCTTCACTAATTTGGCAACCTGTGAGGCTGCCCTTCTGATCACCGAGAGTAAGAGCAGTGCTAAGTGGTTTTAGAAATGTTTTGAAACTTTTATAGGACAGCTGTGGAAAAATGGAAGTTCCCCAAAATCCATTAATATAAGGTAAGAGATTTATTTATTTGTTAGTGCTTTTAAACCAGTATTTTATTTTGAACTAATTTTAGACTTAGGAAAATTGCCATTATGCTCAGCAGAGTCTCTTTGTGTCCCTTGCCCTACTTCGGTTATATTTCATCTCCCCCTTCGATCATAATGCAACCACCAGGAGTAGAGAACTGACTCTAATACATTATTAACTCAGTTACAAGCTTCATTTACAGCACACACGTTATGTGGCAAATGTCCCCTTACTGTCCCAAAGTCCTGCCCAGGAACCTGTATTGCTTTTAGCGATTCGTTCTCCCTAGGTACATCTCACTGACTGTTCCTCGGTCTCATCCTTTGCAGTCGTGACACTTTTCAAAGGGAACTTACTCACTGGTGACTTGGTAGAATGCCGTTTAATTTGCACGTGCTTAATGTGCTTTCATGATTGGGATGAGGTAATGCAAGAATACCACAGAAAGAAACTATCTCTCTTTTGATGGCGTCCTAGCCAGGGATGCGTACTCTTATGTGTCCTATTACTGATTTTCTTAAACTTGATTGCTTTGGTATATTGAAGGCTGCTGGTTTCCCCACAACACAGCTACTGTCTTTACCTCTGTACTAGCTAAATACTTCGAGGGAATTATTTTGAGTTTATTCAAGCTCTGTTGATCCTTTATGAATTTCCTTTTTTTATAATATAAAGGAGAAAATGCCTCTGTAATTTCAGGTATCTGGTCTCGGGCATGAAGATTGGTGTACATTGGATGTTTTTTTGAGTTTTGTTATTTTTTCTTATTTAATATCTTTTTATAAAAGGCATCTCCTGTCCGTTGTAGATATTTCTTTATTGTTGTACTCAGTTGCATAGTACTCCATTGTGAAGACTTTTTTCTCCTAGTGTACTCGTTCTTCCAAATTTGGATGTGTGTTTCCAATGCTTTGCAATTACAATCAGAATAGGAATAAATAAGTTCATGCATATACATTTTTACATTATCAGGGCTACAAGACCCTATGGAGGGAGATTACTAGGTCAAAATGAAATGCTTTAGTGTAGTCTAATGTTCCTGTACAGTTATTATATCAATTTAAATTCTCAATAGGAAACTATGGAGATGACATTTTCTTCATAGTTTTACCAATAAGCCTTATTTTTAAATCAGTACTTTGTCCTTTGTTCCTATATTTTTGGGATTTCCATGTATTTAAGGACTATTAGTCCTTTTGCTCTAGTATGTGTTATGCATATTTCCCTATTTCATAGTCATTATTTGACTTTGTATATGTTGTTTTTTGTCATGAAAATAAATTTTTAAATCATAGTTAGAAATCTTTCTCTTCACGGATGTTAAAGAATAAGATCATTTCACTATATGATATGGTTTCAGTTTTTATATTTAGAACCTTAATCCACTCTGAGTTTATTCTAGAGCTACATGTGAGATATGGGTCTCATTTGAGCTTTTTCTCCCCAATGCCTACCCAGAAGTTTCAAACTATTTACTGAAAAGTTTCCCATTACTCCAGGGATTTGGCTGCTTTTGCGATACACTAAATTTCTTTATATACTGGGTCTAATTCTCTATTAATATTCTACTAAGTATTTTTGTCTATTTAACTATTCTCCATTCGTGCTCCAGCACATACTCTTGTTTTATAAGATTTTTAGAGTTTTAATCTATTATTTTCCCGTTAAGTAATAGAGTGATTTTTTAGTACTAATTATCACATTGAGGAAATAGTCATCATTTTCTATTTATAGGAATAGCACTACCATTAATGTATATTAACTTCTGTCAAATGATAATTTTTTTTTCTTAGCAATTTTTCATTGCAACTGTGATGATTGGTTTTAACTGTCAACTTGATATACTCTAGAGTCACCCTGGAAGGGCTTAGGTTGGCCTTTGAGCATGTCTGTGGGAGATTATCTTGATTATGCCAATGGAGGTGAGAAGGCCTGTCCACTGTAGGTGACACCATTCCCTATGAAGGGGATTCTGAGCTACCTAAGACCAGAGAAAGAGAGCTGAGCACATGCATGCATGTATTCATTCATTGCTCTCTGCTCTTGACTATGGATGTCATATGACTAGCTGCTTATGTTCCTGCCACCTTGACGTTCCCACAATGATGGGGTAATCTGAAATTTTTAGCCAAATAAACCCTTTCTTCTTTGGTTTGATTTTTTTTTTTTCGGGGGATTTTATCACAGCAACATGTAAGGAAACTAAGACAAAACAAAAACAAAAATCTTATTTTTTAAATATGTTTTGGCAGAATGTATGTATGTATACCATATTATGTGCCTGAGGAGCCAAAAGAAGGTGTTCGAGCCCTTGGATTTGTAAGCACAGATGCCTTTGAGCCAGCATATGGATTCTGGGAAGTAAACTCCAGTCCTTTGCAAGAATAGCCAGTGCTTTTAACTACTGAGCCGGCTTCCAGCCTTCATTGTGACTTTTTATCTGGAGAAAGTAGTATGGTGTTTTCCCCTTAGTCATTATTCCTGATTTCATCTCCCATGAGCTGACAATGATGAGTGATTTTGCACTGTAGCTTTGTTCTCCCTTATTTTCTTTGTTTATATTTGTTGTATTAAAAAGACTGAAACACTTTCTTTCATTTTGAGTGTCCTGAAACAATGTAGAGATCTTGGGACCAGCTGGTTTTTGAGGGTTTGGGGTTTGTTCCATGAATTCTTTCCTGAAATCCTCTGTGCTTGGTAATTGTGTTTGTAAGAACATTCCTTGATATTCTTTTTTATTTCTAGCCTGGAAATTGGTTTGATTTCTAGTTCAGTTAGTTCAATGTGTTTTCTTTGGAAGTTATCTATTTTGTATATTTATTCATGTAGAGATTTGTAACTTAGACTTGTACTTTTATTTTTTATTTTTTGGTTTTTTCAGACAGGGTTTCTCTGTGTAGTTTTGGTGCCTGTCTCACTCTGTAGCCCAGGCTGGCCTCCAACTCATAGAGATCACCTGGCTCTGCCTCCCGAGTGCTGGGATTAAAGGTGTGTACCATTGTCGCCCAACTTTAAAGTATCATTTCTTTCGTTATTATTTTTTCTCTCTGAAATTCTTATATATTCTTATACACCCCACCCCTTATTTTATAAAGCTACACAGTGGTTGCATGTCTTTTTAATATGTTCTCCAAGTCATGATTTCCATTCTTTATTTATGTATATTGTCTATGCAGCGATATAAGAATTTCCTTTTCTCTTCATTCCTATTCTCCAGTTGTAATATCTGTATATTGTCGCAATGCTGCATTTTATTTTGGTTTTATATGCACATTTTTATGTTTTTAAATGATTGCTAACAGGTCCTACTTTTGTTGACTTTCTTCCAGCTATAATTTGGTTGGATAAAGATCATTTTATCAAGTACAGTTTATAGGCACAGAATTTGTAAGCCTTTGTATATTAAATGTTTTGCTACATATTACTCCTTTGTTCATATTTTTAAGCGTTTTAAACAATTTTATTCCATCATTGGCTTCTTTGTATATTGGTTCTTCAAACTCTGATGTGAGTTGAATTTGTTTGCTGATAATAAGTTGTTTCTCTCTCGCGCTCTCACACTCTCCCGCTCTCCCTTCTTTCTGGCCTGGACGTCTTTGAGAATCTCATCTTCATTTTTCAGTCTCAGAGTCTTACTAAGGCATGTCTCAGTTTTCATTATTCTTAGTTAATTTTCTCAGCTGTCTACCATGCTTTTTCAATGTGTGACTTCCGGCAGTTTTGTTCCTGGAGAAGTTTCTTTCCTTATATTTTTTAGGAGTGGTAGTAGCTTTTCCTTGCTCTTCTTTGGGAAGTGAAACGACACACACGTTGTCCCTGTCACCCTGCCGTAGCTGTGGCTCTCCCGTCTCTCCCTCACCATGCTTGTCCTGGCTGCTGTCTTCTGGGCTCGGCTGCTTTTCTGTCTCCCTTCTCTGTCCGTCATGAACTTTTCACCTTCTGAGCCTCTTTGCCTTAGGGCATCCTAAAATTTCTTCTTTATTTCTCAGATAATATTGTCTTTTCTTCCCACTCTTTTGAGTTAAGCCAACTTTATTTTATTTCTCCATTTATTTTGTTCATTTCTACTCTTAGAGTTTGAATTTCTAATTTGAGGTGGTTCCTCATATCCTTGGGTGTTTGTTAGAATCTCCTGAATTCAGTGTGGACGGTGAGCCTGAAGTCCACCCTTGCACATGATCTTTCAGGGCAGTAGCTGGATTTTCCTCAGTTCATTTGCATGAAGATTCACTGTGCGCTTTAAAAAAATGTATTTCTGTTGCTTTGTTTCATCATAGTGGCATGCTTTACACAGCCCTTGTTCAATGCTACTTTTTAAAAAAAGTCTAGTAAATATAGGTAATGTACACAGTTTTTGGTCTGTGATGATAGTAGTGAAAGGTTAATTTTTTTACATTGATTTATTTATTTGTAGTATTGCTCAACTGTGTGTGTGTGTGTACATGTGAGTGTGTGAGTGTGCATGTTTGTGTGAATGTGTGTGTTGTCACAAAAAGCATGTGGAGGGCAGAGGGCAGCTGCTAACAGTCCTCTCCTTTCCCAGTATGAATTGGGAGGATTGAACTTAGGTCGTGAGATTTGGTGGTAAGGGCTTTTCCTGGTTAAGCCACCTCACTGGCCATGGTTAAAGAATTTCGAGTTTTCCAATTTTGCCACTTTTTTTTTTCTGCTCTGCCATCTAATTCCTGAAGAGCCCCATTTCCTTTCTTAGAAACCATGCATCTGCAAAGCCTCCTTTCAGAGCATGACTGCTGATTTAACTATGTCTCTCTTTTCATTTGTTCCTGGCCCTCTAAAGGGCATATGCTCTGAAATACCGCTCAAACACTCTGATCTACTTAGGATTTTTGGTAGCCTTTCACACTTTGCACAAGACCGTGTGTGTGTGTGTGTGTGTGTGTGTGTGTGTGTGTGTGTGTGTGGTGGGGAACTCCACTGTCTTCCTGGCAGTGTGTATTGGCGGGCCTTTGCTTACAGCAACTTTGGTATTTGCATATATGCTGTGGAATGATCCTCTTGTACTCTGTAAAGATTTGTCACTCAAATTGGTTAATAAAGTGCTGATTGGCAGTAGCCAGTCAGGAAGTTAGGCAGGACAACAAACTGAGACTAGGACGAAGGAGGGTGGAGTCAAGGAGACACCAGCCAGCCATCGAACAAGCAGGACATTAAAACATGAGGTAAAAGCCATGAGTCATGTGCAAAGCATAGATAGAAATATAGGTTAATTTAAGCCTGAGCTATGGTCAAGCATTTATAATTAACATAAGCCCTGTGTGGTAATTTGGGAAGCAGCTGTTGGGTATTTGGAGTTGCTGGCAGGATAGAAACTCCATTTACACATATGAGCTTGCATTTTCTAGTCTTAGATCCATATATTCAACTATGGTCTCAAAGTCACTAAGAAGAGAATTCAGTAGTTTTCCACCTTAAGACTGCCCGTGCTTCTCCTCATGCATAGTCTAGTCTTAATAGTTTTTGCATTTATTAAGTGTGTGTGTGTGTGTGTGTGTGTGTGTGAGTGTGTGTGTGTGTGTGTGTGTGTGTGTGTGTGTGTGTGGGCAGGAAGAGTTCATGAGCATGCCATGATGTATATCAGGAGGTCAAAGGATGTCTTGTAGGTGTCTGTTCTTTCCTTCTATCGTGTGGGGACTGGTATCAAATTCATGTTGTTAGTGTCTCTACCTTCTAAGCCATCTTATCAGCCTGTAGTCTCTTTCCTGGTCAAAAGTAGTATTGTCCATTCTGGGACTCATTTATTTGTGTTACATATCAAATTAGTGTTTAATAAATGGATGAATTTATCCATGAAAAAGAAATAATTTCTCTCCTTTGACATTACCCAGCAAATGGCTGGACTGATTGATTTTTGATACTTTGGTGTGGATATTGTAAATGATGAGACTACTAGCATACCATGCTCATAACTCAGTAAAGAATTTATAGGAATGATTTGACTTCCTAAAGTTCAAGACCTTGAAAGGAACTTCTACGACTCACTCGTTGGATAACCTTTAACAAGACTCGTGGCCCAACAGAAGTCATGGATATGTTAAATGACTGAATGCTAAAAATGAACAAATAGCAATGATGGTAAAGAAAGTGTTTGCAAATGCCCATGAATTTAACTAAGCCAACTGTAAAGTCCCATAATCATTCCAAATGGTGCACATTTTATTGACATGGTCACTAGGAATGCAGGGGGTACAGAGGAGGATTCTTCCCCATTTTCTGTGTGTGCCACAAACTCTTGCAGTTTCTGGCAAAGCCTGTGGACCCTCCCCACAGTTATGCTTTAAAATGCCTAACACAAAACACATATGACTACAAAGGGAGGAAACAGCATTGCAATATTATCAAAGTATTAAAACATACAACTGTGTGATATAGTAATACATGTTCTTTATTAGTGCATTGACTGATAAGATCTAGCAGCCAGACAGGTAACTGCCATGTTTTCAAGCAGTGGTCACTATAAGCAGGATTTCCAGACCTGTGCAGCTAGTGTAAACTACTATGAAAAGATTTATGATTTTAGTTGGTGACACAACACAGTGAAGGCATTCTAAATACTACAGTATTTTCTTGCGTAAGCACATAATAGAAAATACTAAGTTTTAGTTAGCAATTGATACACATCAGGATGCAATGATATTTATTTTGCCTATTCAAATTCATGGCCAGGAATGCCAGATTTGGAACTGCTGATTCACTCTGATGACAGCTGGCCAGAATTGGGACCCAGTAGTCCCTGAATGCTTATTTATCTATTTTTGTGACCTCTGACCTAAGCCCCATGAAAATGAGCTTTCTTATCTTATGTTTCCAGACTGGCCTTTGTGAGGAGGGAAAGCCCAAAAGATTGTCATGTGACAGCTTACTTGAATCCTCAAATAGAGAGAGCATTTGCATTTTGTCAAGCAAAGGCAGATCTATGAGGTGCTTTCTGCAAACTAGTCAGAAGGAGTTCTCAGATGTCTGTGCCGCGACAGGAGAGGGTGTAGTGGTGAACAGAGAGGGCTGGGACCTGGAAAACAAATTCTACAACCTATAGATAATAAAAGAAAAAGGGAGGAGCACCCCACTGGCTGATAGAAAGAAAATGTCACAAACACGAAAGCATAATAAAGACGAGTTTGAATCTTCGTGCCTTCCCTTTATGATTAATGATTGGTCTCAAGTAGGGTGAGTCAGAGAAAGTGAAGTTCCTCTTGAAGTAGCTTTAAAAATGCCACAGCTTAAAAAAATTATTGTAACATCAATTTAAGAAAAAAAAATCCTCCGTTAAAATGTAAAGGTCAAGAAAGATTTGGGTGTTTTTAAATGCTGTCTTGAAGAAATTCTTAAAAGGTTAAGGTGTCATGTAGTTTCAGAGTTACGGGCATAGGAGGGGGGTCCAGGACAAAACAGACCTACCTCCGGGCCCTTCTGTGACTGTGACCCATGCCGAAAGTGGGCAGCAGGCAGCTGGTGGATCACAGGGTGTCATGGTGTCACAGGGAAAAGACAGATGCTTCTTTTAGAGCCTTGAAAGCTATGGGAGCGTTTCACCTCCAGAACTTTCTTCCTGTGACACATAGGCCACAAGATCGGCCTCTCTCTGCACTTGCAAACAGCATGGAGTCGCCTGTTCCTGTGGCAACACTCCAATCATCACTTAAAACCACCCAGGAGTTCTGAGTGCCTGCTGTTTCTCTTGCCTGCTCTCGCTGGGCCCTCAAGGACTCACTTCTCCAGCAGTTTCCATGGAGAGAGGCACCACTGGTTTCTAGATATCTGAGAGAAGGGAAGACTCACTGACTTCCCCACTTTGCAAATTTTCTGGTGGCTCCTATGACTTGGGAGCCTTGATGCTCTGGGCCAAAAGTGTCCTAGTTATGACATAAAGGCCATCAGATTTTGGAGGGACATAGCCCCTCTCTTCTGAGAAACTGAGGATGGTGCCTATCCAATGGTGCATCTGAGCAGGCTTTCTGCCCAAGGGTCTGAAGGGGTCATGTGATAATTAGGCTTTCAACCTGTCCCTGTGGCTACTGCACCCAAATCACTGGGCAGTTTTCTAGTCACACATCTCCACATGACCTGACAAGTGGTAGCGGCTTGGCATTAGGCGGAAGCTGTGAAATGCAGAGCCTGGCTTAGTCAACACTTCCTAAACTAGAATCTACATTTTATAAGATGTCCCAGTGATGTACATATGAGATACTTTTGCACCAGTACAGATGCTCTCTGTTCCGGTAAGCACAGCTGGGTGCACACAAAGGTCAGCTTCCCTCATGGAAACCGCTGCTGGCTGATGACAGTGGGTCATCAGCCCTAAGAAGAAAAAGGTTGCAGAGGTCTAACCTGGTTCTCTCTCACCTTAGCTTGACTCACATGGCATGGGTTCTCTGAAGGGCAAGCTAATTTGTTTGGCCTGTCTCTTAGTTTCTTTGTGACATCAATTGGTCTTATGTGGCAGGACTGAATTTACAGGAGAGGAGGCTAGACCTTTGCCAACACAACCTGGAAGGCAAGAAAACACAACTTGCAAAGTGAAATCCAGTGGCTTGTTAATTAAGTCTGCAATCCGCCATTTTGTGGATCATTTGCGTTGTATTTTCTTGTTAACTATGCAGGCTGCATGGTTGCTGCTCAGCCTGTCCTAGCATAGGGCAATATATATATATATATATTAGTATAGTGCAATGCTTGCCTTGCCTCACCTTTGACAAGTGTCCCAAAATCCCAGAGCCAGCTCAACTACCATGCTATTTCCTGTTTTATAGAAGTAACCATCTTATTCAATAAGAAACACAGAACCAATGCAAAGATAAAATTCCAAGAGGTCCATGCGACTCTTAATCTCAGGGTTGTGGGTTTGTGCCCCATATTGGGTGCTAAATGTAGAAGTAACTGTCTTATTCAATAAGAAACACAGAACCAATGCAAAGATAAAAGCCCAAGAGGTCAGAGCTAAGAGCCTTACCCTTCACTCTGCAGCTGTCCTCATCAGCCAAGATAGCTACTTCCTGTGTGTTTATCTTTATAAAGACTTTCTGTTCTGCCTTCTCATTGGTTGTAAACCCAACCACATGACAGCCTCGTCACTGCCTGTCGTACAGACCTGGAGGTCTTTTATGGTTGGTATTGAGATTAAAGGCATGTGTCTCCATGCTGGTGGTATATTTGAACACACAGAGATCCTCCTAGCTCTGCCTCCCAAGAGCTGGGATTAAAGGCGTGCACCACCACCGCCCAGCTTCTGCAATAGCTTGCTATTAGCTCTGACCCCCAGGCAACTTTATTTATTAACATACAAATAAAATCACATTTCAGTACAAATAAAATATCACCATACTGTTTATTACCGCTTCTTACTATTTCCGAGTGTATGAATTTCACATAACACATACAGAAAATATATTCCTGTGGGTATGTTTAGTATGTGTGTGAGTGCAGGTATGTGTGTACTACCATGTACATGTAGAGGTCAGGGTCTTGTTTAGAACAGGGTCTCTTCTTTGTTCCTCTTTGCCTCGTACACCAGGTTAGCTGATTCTTCCTTTTCTACCTCCTAACTTGCTGCTGAAGCACTGGGATTGCAAACACGTGCTATGGCAACTGGTTTTCTGGGGACTTGAACTCAGGTCCTCACACTTGCCATGCAAGCATTTTACCTGCTGAGCTATCTCCCTGGGCCTGAAAATACATTTCTGTTTTGTGATTTCATGTAGTCTGCCTTTCCAAGTAGATCTTTAAGCCTGTGGAGGACAGATATTTATACTCTTTCTTACATTGTTGCCCCTTGCCTGGGGAACTGTATCCAGAAGCGAGATCCATTAAGATCACAAAAACTACGTCATTGGCAGTAATTATAAATGGTTTGCCTGCTGGTGCTTTGTGGTTGTTGGGTAGGACGTAGTGTGCCTTGCACAATTTTCACCATACTGTCCCCATTCTGAGAAGAGGACACCAAGGTACACCCAGGATTGTATGAAGTCCCATGGGCAGTATGTGAAAGGACGTGCTTATTTATACTTTCTGTGGTCTCTTCATTAATGCTGTCACAGAAGTAAATGTTCTCTTTGTTGTCTGTTGAAAACCTATCAAAAAAGAACACTGGAGAGGAGGCTGGCCTTGGAGAGAGATAGAGGCATAGGTCTCAGATAGGCACCTCTGGGAGAGTTGTGTAAATCTTTTCGGCTAGCTCTCTCACAAAAATCTGACAGTCTTGTAGGGTTTGGAAAGTATCAAGGAAGGAGAGGGGGTTGTGTTCGAGAGTGGGCCTCAGGGCGACAAGGGGTTGTAGCCCGGCCTTGATACTTCTTTATCGGGGAGAAGCTCTATATCATATAGTCCAGTGCAGGGCCCAGCTTTCTCCACTGTTCCTTGTTTCTGATGTGTGTGTGTGTGTGTGTGTGTGTGTGTGTGTGTGTGTGTGTGTGTGTGTGTGTAGGTCAGAGGCCAACACCAAGAAGCTGGATTGGATTGTTCCCCACCTTGCTTTTTGAGGCAGTGTCTCTCCCTGAGCCTGGTGCTTGCTGATTTATCGAGACTGGCTGGCCAGTAATCAATCCCCAGGGATTGTCCTGTCTCTGCCTCCCTAGTGCTGGGATTACAGATGTACCTCAGGCTTTTTACATGGGTGCTGGGAGATCCGAACTCAGGGCCTTAGGCTTGCCAACATCTTATTGACTGAACTATTTCCCTAGCCTGTTTCTGATTTCTTAAAAGAGCATATCTTCTCCACTGTCTCATAGAACAGTCCACACAGGCCTGTCCCACCTCATGATGGCACACAGGACAACTATGTCCCTTGTACTCTGGGTGCAGAGCTCAGAATCTGCTTCTTTATAAATCTGCTCTCAGGGAAACAACTCCTACCAAATGGGCCCAGGATGCTGCTGCGCCATCCACTGCATAAACCCTTTGCATTTGCAGATGTCCCAAAATAAAACTCCAAACTAAACCCCAAACCACCACATCCTTTCTTCAGGAAGAAGCAGGCCAAATGTGACGCTTTGAATCAGTAGTCAATGAGGGATTTTAATTCATGAACACAATTAGCAACATCACGATGACCCCTATGGAGCCGTTGTGTTTTATTGCTCTTCACGTGAATGAGATTTCCATATTTAGGAAGGAAATCAATCGATACCAGGAATCTTGTGCTGCAATAGAACACTTTTTCCTCAATAGGTAATGCTTTTTCTAAGAACCTTTTCTAGCTACGCTCTCCAACCTCATATCAAAATGTTTCAGACACACAGAAACCTCTGCTTCAATTAACACAGATGTTCAGTAAAAGGAACAAAGCGAGAGTTCTCATCGTTTCTATCAGAGCTGATCCTGCAACGCTTATGTCCTTGTCAAGCTTGTTGTGAGGACCGCCGCTCTCGCCATTGAGCAATCCTTACCATTAGAACAATTTATTTAGGTTAAGGCATCGTCTCTAGAAGCAACCTATTAAAAATACAGGTTACATGGGCCTAGTAACAATTCCCACAATAACTATTATTTGAGCTGCATGAATTACTTTATCAGATTAATTAGCTGTCATCTATCAGACAATATGGCTCTGAGGAAATAAGGCATCTTTTAATGGACATCATTGTCTGAAATATGAAGCAGTTCTTTGAGGGACTGGAATGCTTGGGGGCCCTATGCTGGGGGTCTGGGAGGCTAGAAGGCAGCCAAAGACACTGATTAAAAAGGGAGAGCAGAGAAGAGTGGAATGAAGGAAACATCAAAATTAAACTTCTCTTTTCCCCTGCATAATTTTGCCTCGTGTCAACGCAGGGTTGTTTTGTATTTAAATGGTTTTAATAAACCAGTGACCAAACTCATCTTTTCTTTGGCCCATGCACACTCCCTCACCTAAATGGGTCCTGCTTATTTCAAAGAAACAAGTTTAGTGTTTGCCCTGTCCATCCTTTTCAGTGCTCCTGTCTGTCCAAGGGTCTCCTGTCAAGGGCACACACTGCACTGCATTTCCCAGTCCCTTCTGTCTCCCTGAGGTCCAGCAGCTGACTGTTGGATACCTGAAGGTGACTTTGAAATACTCCGTATGGACTTCTGTTCGCCTCGACTGGATATCTGGAAGCCGATGATTGCAGGACATGAAGAAGATGGAAGATGCTCTTGGTGGCAGAAGCCTAGATGTCTAAGTCACAACAACTTAGAAAAGAGCCATCTGGGTGTGTTTGTTGTGAACTGTTTGAGTTGCTAGCAAAGTGCCATGGACTGGGTAATTTATAAAGCAGATTCCCCCCGACACACATTTTAGAGGCTGAGTGTCTGAGATCAGTGTGTCTCAGTGTGTCGTGAGGTTTGTTATCTGGTGAGGGCTGTTCTTGGCTTCCAAGCAGGCACCTTATGGCTTTGCCCTTATGACTCGATTACTTCTTAAAGGTCCCATCTCTGAACACTGTTACCCTGGGGAGCAAGTTACAACCATAGTAATGTCTGTCCGGGACCACCTGCCTTGGGTTTAAGACTGATGACAAACAGGACCATATTGTGCTAGGCACTTGGGACTTGGAGGTCCTTTACTGTGTCCCAGATCATGGCCTCACTCTGCTGCTGTGAGTTTCGATCTCTGCTGAAGTTTGTTATCACTGGAATGCAAACTACTTAAGGCTGTTGTGTAAAAGAGGACTTTAAATGAGACAAAGAAGGTGGTCATCTACGCCTGGTGCTCCAGTTTGCTGGGACTTTCTGTGAGACATTTTGAGTTCTCTGTATTCTTATTTAAACCTCAGAACAACCTTATAGGGCAGATTTATTGGCTACAATTTACAGAGGAGGGAACATACTGGGAAGCTGATCAGGAAACTTGCTGAAGTCAGGCTGCTGCTGAGCAAGGCTCTGTGCTGGCCTTCTCATTCTTCCGAGTAACATAGCGCTCTCCACCAATGTGATAGTCTATTCTTATAGTCACTTGGGGGAGGATCCAGGTCAGTGCACGGAATGACAGCGTAAGGTTACACCATGGACTGAGGAAAAGTCACAGCCTCAAAGAGGGATAAAAAAAAAAAATCATCTTCCTCTGCCCACAAAAATGTTGTGAAAACGTTTCCTTTATCTGCATTCCACACCTAAAAAATATGGAATTGATTTTCTCTGATTTCCCTTTTCTGCCCTTCATTCAAAGCCTTGATTATGCCCCAGTTTTCTGCAAAGAGAAAATTCTTACTGCTGAGTTGTACAGTCTGCAGATGAGGAGGATTTCAACGGTGGGACATTTATTCCTCCATTGATACATGCATGTAACTCCTACCAGGGGAATGCTTCCTTGGGAGAAAAGAACATTCCTGCATCTATAGAGGTAAAACAAGAAGAAAAGTTGGCCACAGTGTTGGGGAGAAGCGTGTACCTCGAAGGGACAGGGAGACAGGGAAAGAGGGCAGCTAAGCAGATGACATGTCTGAAGGCTTTTGTTTCTATTTGTGCAGAGAAGGTGGGGTTTTGCTTGATCACCATCCTGCTTGTTCTTATCCAAATCCATAAAGAGAGTGCACCAAGGAAGAGCTTCACAGTGCCTGGGGACGGACACACACACACACACACACACACACACACACACACACACACACACAAAGGATGTCATGGTTACAGCTTCCAGTAGAACAAAGTTCACCTATGGCTATGCTCAGGATGGTCCCTCAGAAGGACACAGTTTGATAAGACAGGGGCAAAGCAGGAGTTCTCTGTGGTTGAGAGCCCAGGCTACTCAGGAAGAGTCTGAGGTTTATATTGCCACTTTGCCCTGAACAACAGTTTGGTCAACTTAAACCTCAACTCCCCAAGCTCCAGAGTCCTCCCTTGCTAAGGTGCACCTGGTTATCTCCCGCAGAGTCTCTGAGGATGGCACAAGGTAGTCTGTGTAAGCACAGTCAACCCCCCCCAACTAAATGGAGACAACTGAAGTGGTTACAAAATCACAGCTATTGATAATGCCTTTTAAATATATACCTGTGTGTTTGTGTGTATGCGTGAGTGTGTGGTGTTTACACATGCATGCAGCCAGACGGAATTCTCAGGTGCTAGCCCCCGTTTTCTTTTGAGGTAAGGTCTCTAACTGGCCTGGAACTTACCAGTAGGCTGTCTTGGCTGGCCATTGAGCTCCTGGGCCTTCTGCCTCCATCCTGCCAGCTCTGAGATTAGAAGTGCATGCCACCACAGCCAACACTTTCACATGGGTTCCAGGGACCAAACTCAGGTCCTTGTGTTTGCAAAGTGTTGGCACTTTATTACTGAGCTATCTCCCCAGCCCCAACTTAGTTTCATAAGTTAGCATCTGCTTTATGGAGTCAGAAGGTAAAACCAAAATTGGATAAGATGAGATCCTGGTCAGGAGGTGACGGAATAAGCCGGTAGACTTTTTGTAGGCATTAGTACTTGAGTGGTGGACTGGCGCAGGGCAGTGACCAGTGAATTCAGTAATTTCTGAAGGATGCTCTGTTAATCTAAGCTCTGGTCCACGTGTCAGGACCTCATAACCCTGGGGGCGGGGGAAGAGGAGCTTTCTATTGAATAGGGCTGCAAGCAGAGGTGGACGTGTAAGATAAGATGGAGCTCAGGGTAGGCAGCCAGAGCTAGACAACTCAGAGAACAGTTTTGTGAAGTTGGCAAGGGACCTGGCAAGGTGCTAGACCACCCTGAACTTGTCCTGTAAGACCACCCTTCAGTACTCACTGTGTATGTATGAGTGTGTGTGTGTGTGTGTGTGTGTGTGTGTGTGTGTGTGTGTGTGTGTGTGTGAAGAAGCCTCTGGTGTGATTTCTCAGGAGTGCTGTTTTGAAACAGAGTTTTGAAACAGGGTCCTCCTTGGCTTGGAGCCCACCATTTTTCTCGGCTGGCTGGCTTGTGAGCCCAGAGATCCCCCGTGTCCGCCTCCTGGGATTACAAGTGTATACTGCCACATGAGCCTTTTTTCACATGGGCTCTGCAGATGGAATTAGGTCCTGGTGCTGCTAAGGCAGGCATGTTATTGCCTGGGTCATTTCCTCAGCCTGCTCTGATTTGTAAATGAGCATCTGACTGTGGGAACTAATCATAGGCACAGGAGGTCAGAAGATAAAATTTCCATACAGTTCATTCTGGAAGTTGTCCTATCCTTTCAGTATTCCGCAAGGTTCTTACCAATTTGTTATAAAACATTGCTTCTTAGAAGAATAGAACCCTTGCCTCCGATACAGAAAGGAGGATGTTTGTTTCTGAAGCAAGATAGATTCAAATAGCGATAACAATTTTTTTTTTTTGTGGAAAATAAAAGCATCTCTATGTTTATTTGAGTAAACAAGAAAAAAGCACAATTGGAATGATCTCACCTGCCAAACAAAATAGTTTTCTTTTGAAAGCTGTATTCCGTATACCAGGGTATACAGAGGGGACTGTGATCTCTTGGCTAGTGCGAGCCTCTGTGCCTGCAGCCAGGGCTTCGCCTCACTCTTCTATGCTCCTCCTCAGCCTCGGAGAGACTTTCTGCAGCCACCGGACTGACAGGCCCAGCTGCTTGGCACCAGTATTCATTCTCTCCCCTAATAGCCGTGTTTGCCCTGGGAGTTAATTTGTGGGGATTCACGCTGGCTGAGTTAGGCCTAAAGTTGGAACTAAACTTCATAGAAGCTGAGCTCTGATCCAAGTTAGGCAGAAATATTTACGGCAGCTTCCCCTTTCAGTCAGCTAGCTCTCCTTCTAGAGAGAGGCTGGTATTTTCCATTGATGGGGCTTGATCACATCTCAGGGCTCATCGCGAGGATACACAGCCCCTGTTTCTTCTCAGTGGCTTCTTTGGAGGGGAGTGGCAGGGCATGGTCTCCTGTAGCCCAGGCTGCCCTGTCCTTAAACTCACATTTCTTGTAGGTCTCATCACAGTATGATCTGTTGTATTTTTAATTATATGTGTATGTGTGGGTATGTATATAGGTATGTGGGTGTTTATGGGGTTCAGAGGCCCAGAAGAGAGCCTCTGGTTCCCGTGAAGCTGGACTTATAGGTGTGAACCTCCCAATGTGGGGGCTGGTAAATGTAGTGTGAATCTTAAAAGGTCTTATTAATAAAAATAAACCCGGGGCCAGGTATTGGGGTGAATGCTGAAAGGTCAGAGAAACAGAACCAGCCACAGCTACCTCACCTCACCAATTCCTCAACTGATCTCGTTTCCTCAAAGTGGAAGCCTCTGTGTCCTCATCTGAATGAATCTCAGCTGAACTGCTGCTGAAAGCTTAAAAGCTTAACCAGCTCTAGTTCCTGGTCCTCACGCCTTATATATATTTCTGCTTCCTGCCATCTCTTCCTGGGATTAAAGGCGTGAGTCACCATGCCTGGCTGTTTCCAGTGTGACTTTGAACTCACAGAGATCCAGATGGATCTCTGACTCCAGACTGCTAGGATTAAAGGTGTGTGTGTGTGTGTGTGTGTGTGTGTGTGTGTGTGTGTGTGTGTGACCATTTTCTGGTCTTTATGTCTATCTAGTGGCTGTTCTGTTCTCTGACACCAGAGAAGTTTATTAAGGTGCACAATATATTGGGGGACACAATATCGCCACAGGTAAATTTTAGTTCTCTGGAAGATCAGTATGTGGGTTTAACCCATGAACCACTTCTCCAGACTCTCTAATTATTATCTCCTCTTCTCCCTTCTCTTCTTCTCCCTTTCCTTTTCTTCCTCCTCCCCTCCTCTTCCTCCTCCTTCCTTACCTCCTTCTCCTCCTCTTCCTTTTCCTTCCTTTCCTCTTCCTTTTTAGAGAGAGAGCGGGTCTCATATATCATATCAGCCATCTAGCCAAAGTAGATCTTGAACTTCTGACCTTCCTATCTCTAAAGTACTGGGATGATAGCCGCACACTACTACTCCTGTTTTTATGTGTGCCAAAAGTTGAACTCGAGTCCTTGCTCACACTAGGCAAACACTCTACAATAGAACCACATCCCTAGCCCTTCTGTGAATTTTCTTAGAGATCTGGCCATGCTGACCAATGCCCCATAGAATCAATCACAGGCCGAATTATGAAGGAGATGAAGTTTTCTAATTATATACTTAACACTCATTTTATTTTTATTTTTAACTCAGGGCCTCTCAGGCTTGTCCAGGGGCTTCTGGCAGTATGCCTACCTCCAAGTTCCCAACTGTAAACCTGGTTCTACTTAGATATTTATGAACATAGCAGTGTGGTCACTTCTCATCAGAGCCAGCTTGACTGATGTTCCCCATTGCCCTTGGTACCTGAGATCACTAACCAAACTTGCTCTCAACCCTTGCCTCATTATCTCCCTTGGGGAGGTATAAACCAAGATACCACTTGAAGGTACCCACAGAGAAGAAGTGAAATGGAGACATGGAGGCTGGCATGCCTGGGGACCTGTGACTGGCGAAGGGCTGGCAGGGCGTGAATCAAGACTGACTCTTATCCTCCCATTACTTAGCCTCTATCAGAAATGATCTGGCCTATGTTTCCAGCTAAGTAATCAGAGAGGACTCAAGATGGTAGAACATTCGTGGAAACTCACTTCTATCAAGTATCTGTGAGTATGGCTTGTTCCATTAAGACTTGCGATTCAGCTAACAATGTAATTAGACACAAACTTAATAAATCATTTGTGTAATGCTGTTATGTAAAAGTGGTTACATGTAGTATGCCTCTAGGTATTTACAGTTTGCAAGCGGATATGGAGGTTACAATGCCTTAAAGGATTTACAGAGCTTTCTCAGTGGAATTTTGGGCAACTGGACTTGAAGGAAAGCCTCTCCACACCCTGTGATGAATTTCACTGGGTGCTTTCTTTTACATATCTAGCCATTTGCCTACTGTGCCCCCTGATTCTCCTCGCTATCTAATCATCAAAAGGATTCCTTTGGAATGGGAAGGTAAAGTTCAACCCTGAAGTGGTCTGGTCTGTCTTTCTCTGAGCAACAAAACACCAGCCTCCTGCCTTTACCTATCTGGCTCACCAGGGGATGTGAAGAGCTGTTTACAGGATTGCTGGGCCTGTGAAAGAAGATAACTCTTGATTCTACTTGCTTTCCAAGGGTGATGGGAAGATAAATGCCCACAAAGTCCTGCAAAGGCTTGGGATGAAAGGCATTCGGTAATAGAACATGGTTTAGGATGATTACGTTTTGATACGGTGGCTCTCAGGCCTGCCCCAGAGTGCAGTGCGGTTGAGAGGTGGGGGAGTCAGCTGGCCACTCTGTCTCTGTCCCCAGTGACTCCACCCCTAGCAGCTGCCTCTTCGGGCGTTGTCATGTCTGTCCATTCAACTTCGCTTCCATTTTAAGAGGCTGGTGAGGCATTTACGTTTTCACCCTTCACCATCTTCAGAATTGGAGGTAGTTTTTACAAACACACATGCACCATGTAATGAATCCCTCTTCTCCTTGGGTGAGGGTGGATTCAAGGGCCAGACTTAGTCAACAGACATGGGGCATATCCTCTGGGCTAGAAACAGTGTTCTCTGTTCTCTGTGTGTGGATGGCCTGACACACAAGCAAGAATCACCTTTTTCTCAAGCCAACGAGCGTCACAGTTTGCCCCTTAGTGACAGAATTGGAACTCGGCAAAAGCGAAACAAAACCACCATAGAAAAATACCCTCTCCTTCCCAAATTAATTCTTTCAGTTTATGCTCCCAACTCCATAAAAATGTGCTTTAGCTTTTGAAGTTTTTATTAATATTTATAATGCCCTTTTGTGTGCCCTTGAACCTCACAGAAATAAAGCCTGATATAAAATGCCTGGTTGCTAGGTGGATTGTAGTGTACCTAAACTCAATCATAAACTTTGAAGTTTATCCATATGCATATATTTGACTTTACTCCCCCTCCACTCAGGTCTCTGGATGGAGGAGTTTATGTTTTAAACACTGTATTTTTAAAGGCAGATTTTAATAGCTTATATTTTAATTTTGAAAGTAATTCATACTTATAAAAATATACAGATGCGCACATAGAAACAGAAGGGAAAGTCCATCCTTAATGACCCATTTCAAAAACCCCAGTGCCAAGCAGCAATCCATATACTTCAAATCCTTTAAAATTAGAGCCCTGTGAGTTGGAGGCATTGGAATGGTTTTAAAAAGCTAAGAACCAGTGATGTTCCCCATCTTTATTTCTGAATATTCAAATGATAAAAATTGTAGAAAATTTCAAAGAATACAGTGAACTATAAGAGATTCATATTGTCTACAAGGAGGAAGGAAAGTTGACGTGTTTTTTTCTGTATGTGAATGTTAATCGTAAATAGAATTCACACCGCATAGAGAGAAGGAAATGGGGACTCTGCCTTTTCTGTAGCTGTAGACTGTGTGGAGCCAGGTTTCCCATCCTGGCCGCTCTTTGCCTTGGGTAGTATCTTATCCACCAGAGAGCTGAGCTCCCCATAGGGCGCTGGAGTCTAATGTAATCCAAACCAGTCCCCCACATACATCTCCTCTTATGCTGCTATCTTTACTTGCTTTGACAATACAAATCCTTTCTAACACAAACAAACCCTAAAACCACCCCAAGTTCACTATTGAAAGGGAATCCACGCTTAACACCTTAGTGTATTTCTTCCAGAACTTTCCCCTGCAAATACGAATACACAATGGTACTCTCCTCTTCCCATCACCCCACATGATACTGGGACAACTTTCTAGTGTCAAGAAATCTCCCAAAGACATAATTTTGAATGAGTGTGTGTAAAATATCCACTGAATATTCATACCACTTACATGTAATGAGGTGGGTGTGGTGGAGAACACCTAGCCCTCTCACCTCAAGCTCCTAGGGTGGAGGAGGAGCTCTTCACTAACCAGGAAGGAGACAGGGACGAACACTTGTTTGTCTCTCTCTTCCCTCCTAGGGCAGAGTGGCTCATGTGGCAGCTGAGGATTACCTCACTTGCCCCCCACAAGAGTCCTGTGAAGACCAGAGGCTTTGAGGCTCAGTTTCTTGGAATTGCTGCTGCTTCTCACATATGGCCAGTTTCTCCATCGGGAAAGACACTTGTTTTTCAGGCATCCTCTTGCCCCAGGGGTGGGCCTGCTGTTGGGGATGAGGTTTAATTATGAAGGAAAAGAGGTAGGGTTGGGGTCTACCAAGTGGGCTGTGTCTCCAGTCAAGTTCAGGTAATCTTTGTGACTGTGTACAGCTGTGTGTCTCTTGGGCTCTGGTGTCAGACTCTATCTTCTTAAGTCAGATGGTGGGAGGCAGTGAGTCAAGAGAAAAGAGCATAATTAATTATACACCTGTACCTCAGTGAATATGACTATAGTTAACATTTGTTTAGCATTTCTTCTGTGCTAGGCTGCATTTACTCCTGCCATGCCCCCAATAATCCCACGGAGTAGTGTTACTGTTTTAAAACTAACTTGTGCATGGCCAAACAGATGCATGGTGAAATCTTTGAGCCCCTGGTAGAGTTAGGGTTTATTTCTTGCCTTCCATCCATTTCATGTGAGAAACACCACACAAACTGTTCTGTACAATAGTAGCTTGAGCCTGTAGGCTTTCTCTGGTGCTTCTCCCATTATTGAATCTGTCATTTTCTTTTACAATATTCTATAATAGCCATTGAATGCCCTTTAATACCATTTACAGTGACTTTTGGTGGTTGAGAAGATTTCTGCTTTTAATGTTCTGAGATCTTTTCTTATTTTCCTTCATGACTTACTCAGTTTTTGTGCTTTGGAGGTTCTTAGGCATCTGGTAGATTTGCATCTATATTTTACTTGGGTTCCTATGGTTTTATTTGAGAAGCATAGCTTTTGCCAAATTATTTCACATGAAGGAAACTTTATTTAGTTTTTGTTGTTCTGTTTTAAAGTGAAAAATTAGCTGATTCAGGACCATCCTCTTTTCACAGGATTCTAATGCATACACTGATAAGGGCTTTGGTATCTGTTTTCTGCAATGAGTTGGCGCTTCTATAGGCCAAATTTTCACCCAAGCTTTATGATGCCTGTTATTTTTAGAAGGATTAACCCATCCTTGTCTTCCATTTATAAAAGTGTGTTATAGGATACTTTTATATATTTTTTTAAAAAGCCCTCTTATCAATCTTGACATCTTACTGGGAATTTAATTACAATCTACCTATATTTACAACTTAATTTGGAATGATTTAAGGCGTTTGCAAACTTTTCCTCATTTACTAATACTCATTTCTGAGCATCTCAGTAAAGTGACGAAAGTGTCATCATCAAACTGAAAGTCTTTTCTGCTTGGGATATTTTGGTTATTTTATATTTTCAGGAACTCTAAGGGATGGATTAGTATATAAATAGTGTTGTGATTTGACACAATCTGAAGTAGCTGTTGCCAGTGTCTAGGTAAGTTTTTAAAGTGTTTTGTTTATGACTGACTATTGAACTCATTGTGAGTTTTCATTGAATTCTCTCCAGTTGTTTGTGTTTAACTACAGCATTTAAAATAATGAATTTTGTTGCTTACAATTCTTACATATGCCTTATTGTTATCCCATTGTCAGAAACTTCCAGAACAATATTAAACATTCACCAGTAAAATGGACATTTTAATTTCTTTCAGATTTTAGTGAGACTGTCTGCAGACTTACACTGTAAATAGGTTAGCTTGTGTCATTTTAGGACAGATAGTTAAATTAGAAACAATTTTTCTCTTTATAAAAATGTTTTCTTTTTTTTAATTGAGAAAATTTTTTCATTCATTTTACACACCTATCAAAGATCCCATCCCCCTCATCCCTCTCCACCCCTCCACCCCCTCACCCCACCTTCCCCTCCCAACCCACCCTCACTCCCCCCCACAAGAAGGCAAGGCCTCCCATGGCACATCCAGTAGAGGGAAGTCCAAGCCCTTCCCCCTGCCTCAAAGCTGCACAAGGTGTCCCATCATAGGTTTAGACGTCAAAATAACAAACAATCCAATTAAAAAAATGGGCTATAGAGCTAAACAGAATTCTCAAAGGAAGAATTTCAAATGGCCAAAAGACATTTAAGGAATTTCTCAGCATCCTTAGTCATCAGGGAGATGCAAATCAAAATGACTCTGAGATACCATCTTATACCTGTCAGGATGGCTAAGATCAAAAGCACTGTAGACAGCTTATGTTGGAGAGAGTGGATAGCAAGGGGAACACTCCTCCACTGTTGGTGGGAGTGCAAACTTGTACAGCCACTTTGGAAATCAGTATGGTGGTTTCTCAGAAAACTGGTAATCAATCTTCCTCAAGACCCAGCTATACCACCCTTGGGCATATACCCAAGGAATGACAATCATACCACAGGGACACATGCTCAGCTATGCTCATAGCAGCATTATTTGTAATAGCCACAACCTGAAACAACAACTTAGATGCCCCTCAACTGAAAAATGTATTAAGAAAATGTGTTACATATACACAATGGAGTACTACTCAACAGAGAAAAACAGTGACATCATGAAATTTGCAGGCAAATAAAATGTTTTCTTTTTAAACAACCAGGACAAAATGATATTTTATTATATTTGGGGTGAGTGTGTGTGTGTGTGTGTGTGTGTGTGTGTGTGTGTGTGTGAAACTTCCTATTTATGTTTTCAGACATTAAGCCATCCTTGCATTTTCAGGGCAATACTCAATGAAATGTTGATACGCCATTCTCCCTGTGTCTTTCACATTTCTGTGGCTCTTGTGAATGGGACAGGGACAACTCTTTGGTAGTATTTGATGAAAGACAGAGATGTTCTTTTTCCAAAACAAGGGACAAGTTTACTTCTAGCCTTGAGGGCAGAGCACTCTTCCTGTGGAGCAACCTCCAGCCGTGCGTGGGGAGCACTGTAGCAATGATACTGTCTCCCCTGGAGCTGTGGCCAGATGCTATTGCCTACTCTTTAAAGATTTGAGTTTCCTAAGTTCAGGTTTCTCACCTGTAATGCCCCTCTCCTCCCATTGCATGAACAATTGTCTACACAGACCCACATCATGTTACTCTCCCAAGAGTGGGGCAAGGGGTGGGTGCTTTGGCATACCTAAGGATGCTCACTCTGCTTCCTGAACCTTAAACAACAAATTCCATAGTCTCTCCCAGCCTCATTTCCCCTGCCACAGAGAACTGTGGCAGACTGCCAGTGGGTGAAAATAAAATATGAGTATGAGCCTTTGTACAATTTTTTTTCAAGACAGGGTCTCTCTATGTAGCTGTGGCTGTTCTGTAACTCTCTCTGTAGACCAGGATGGCCTTGAACTCAGAGATCCTGACTCTGCCTCCCCAATGCTGGGATTAAAGGCATGTGCCACCATTGCCAGGCCCCTGTACAGTTCTTATTGGTAATTTCTGTCTATGATTATAAGAATGATTGGTTTATAACTTTTCTAATGCTGCTGTTATTAGACCATAGCTATGTTCACACTAAAAGAAATGCATAGTTTTTTGCTTTTTGTACTGAAATAGTATATATGATGTGTGAATTGTTCTTTTAAAACTCACAAATACTGATAAGACTGTTTTGATTTAGGAACTTGACTGAAATTAATTCTATTTTCATTATTTCCTATTGCTAGGGGGTCTATTCTGGTTTACTCCTTGTTACTGAGTTAATTTTAGTCCTCTATACTTTCTCAGAAATATCAGTGAATTAAAACATTTAACCATCTATAGTATTATAAGGGATTTTGAATAATGTCTACTGTATCTATACTGTATCTTGTTTTTAACTTCAAGTATTTATATTTTAAATTCTATTTTTCCTTCTTTGCCAGGATGTTTTATTGTTTATGTTTTTTTCATTTCCTTCTGCTATAAAAATATTTTTATTTTTTAAGGTCTTATTTAATCATGGTGAATTCTTTTATTTGTATTACTTCTGGCCTAATAAAGCCAGTATATGAATCTTCTTTTCCCCTTGACTAGTATTCTACTTTATCAAATTTTATATGTAGTTATTGTAGTATTATATCTTTATAATTCTATAATTTATAATCGATTGATCTTTCCTTTGATCTGATAGTCATGTTTGATACGTTTTCTAATTTAAAAGTAAAAATTTTCCTTTTTAAAAATCTTATTACTTTTTTTTTTAGCTTGTTTTATCATATTTATAGGACATAGTGTTTCTACTTTACTTTTACAAAATTTCATCAAAATTTTATTTTGGGGCTAATATGTGATTCATTTCTAAAAATATTTCAGAGTTTTTTTTTTTTTTTTTTTTTTTTTTTGGTAAAATAATGTACTCATGGAAGGTATCTCTCATCTAAGGGGGTATATGTCTGTAATCCCAGTATTTGGCATGTGGATACCTGAAGATCAGGAGTTTGAAGTCATCTTTAGCTGTATAGACAATTTGAAGCCAACCTGGGCTACAAGAGACCTTGTCTCAAAAGCAATATCATTATTATTATCTAAAATTTTCTTGTTAAGTCTGCTCCGTTTTAGGCACATTTGATTTATCAAAGAAGGAAAACAGTGAGGGAAATTCCAGTTTCTTTCAGTATGCTAAAGAGCTCTGTGCTTTATGTAGTTTAATATTAGTTGTTAGCTACATGTTTCTGCCTGGTTCTTATCTTGTGAATTCTTAAACATTATAAATTTGCATTATTTGTTTTGTTTTTTTGCCTACTCTTTGTGCTAGTAACATTTTTAGTTATCTATGCCGTTAGATCTTTGTCCATCTTTGTGTGTGTGTGTGTGCATGTGCGTATGTGTGCGTGCGTGCGTGCGTGCGTGCGTGCGTGTGTGTGTGTGTGTGTGTGTGTGTGTGTGTGTACAGATACCTCTGCAGGGGCCTGTGGCAGCCAGAGGTTAGCCGCAGGGATCTTCCTTAGTCTTGCTTCACTTTACTCCTTGAGACAGCGTCCCTCACTGACCTGAAGTTTACCGATTGGCTAGATGACCTGGCCAGTGAACCTCTGGGGCCTTCTACCTTTAACCCTTGAGGGATGGGGTAATAGGCACATACCACCCCACTAGGCCTTTAATTCAGGTGCTGAGGAGCTGGGGAGTCGAACTCAGGTCTCTGTGCTTGCACAGAAAGCACATTGTCCTCTCCAGCCGTGTGGTTAGCCATCTCTCCAGCATCATGCCAGTGTTTTAACTTCGTTCATATGTGTAATTTTGAAATTCAGTCTACAGGTAAATTTTGTTTATTGACCAAATTTGAGAGTCTTGATGTTTTAATAAAGAATTTAAATTGATTTATATTAATTTTTACAGTTGACATCTTTGTTTTTGTGTTACATGGTTTTATATCTTTCCTCCTTCCTTCCTGTTTCTCTATTTCCTTGACACTGGCCCCTCTTTCTGATATATGGATTAGATTTTCTTTACATTTTCCTACTTAGAATTTCTGCATTTCTCTGAAATTTTAATTAACATATGTAATCGTATATTCCCGTAATCATGCCAAGAATGAAACAATCTCTTGACCTTTTATTTTGCTAGATGATATAATTAGCATTCGGCAACTATTTTCTTATTATCTATGTTCATGAAAATATAATTTTAAAAACATATTTACCATGGAACAACTCTGGGACCTTTTCTTCATTTTAAGAGCTAGTGAACATTGCTGAAATTATGGAAAATGTTGCTACAGCATCTTAAATGTTCAGTATCAGCCATTCTAAACATTTTTATCATAGAAATGAAACCACAGAAGTCTCAGAGACTTTGAAGGACTTTTTCTAGTCCCCCAAACTTGAGCAGCAGTGTTAGACCTCAGAGAAGGGTATCTTGGGCCTCAAACTAGAGCTATTTCTGTTCTCCTCTGCATTTTACAGTGGAGATGGAGAGGGAGCTTGAAGCTATTTGGGGCTAGCGGACAAGACAGGAGAGGAGAAAGGGTTTGAAGCCCAGACAACGACGGGAGCATTTGACTTAGAAAAGGGAGCAGTGTATAGCTGCAGCTCCAACAGAAATATAAAGAAACTATCCAGACCGCTCCTGTGGCTGTGTCATCTCAGGAGGGCCGAGGGGTGGTGAGATGTTCTGCTGTGATCATAAGTCCCAGATGAGGTCTTAGTCTGAGCTCTTTGGGTGATTTGGCTCTTCCTGTGCCGGGATTTTCCTCTGTTCCCTTTTATCGAGTTTTAATAAGAAGCCATCTGGTGGAATATTTTGGACTTGGGCTGATATTTAACATGCATAACAGGCTGCTTTCAAGAGTGACTGTTTAGCCACCAAATAAAATAAAAAATAAAGGCGATGATTATAGCCCAAATAACACCATACTTTAATCTTTCCTGATTGACAGAAAGATTCTGGTCAATTATCTTTTAGTTGAAAAACAAAATCATTGGGGAACATCAGCTTAGAAAAGTTCTGGCATGAGGAAGAGGCAGCTTTCTCCCTCAAAGTCAGAGATTCCAGGACTCAACCCACTAGACCTGAGCTGTGCCCCCAGGGAGGCAGAGGAGAGTCGAGGTGGCGTTCAGTTTCCATGGACATAGATAGCTCCCAGGCAGCACAATGAGGCAGCTCGTCATTCACAAGGACCCAGCTCATCCCTAAAGTGTTTCTTTTACTTTTTTATTAATTAATTTTTATACCAAAGCCAATAACTATCTGCTGAAATATTGAGATTATTAAGATGAGATGAACTAGAGAGCAGGCATGCTCGAGTCATATACTTTTTTAAAAATTTTATGTGCATTGGTGTTTTGCCTGCATGTATGTTTGTGTTAGAGTGTGAGATCCCCAAGAACTGGAGTTACAGACAGTTTTGAGTGGCCATATGGGTGCTGGGAATTGAACCAGGGTCCTCTGGAAGAGCAGTGAGCAGTCTTAACCACTGAGCCATCTCTCCAGCGCGCCCCCCCCCCCAAGTCTTATAGATTTTTAAAGATTGTCAGGAGAGAAGTTGGTATCTAGGTATTTTGAAGGATTAAATTGCTCTTATTCGTCTCACCCCTTGTCCAATATCTCTTTTCATGTTAAGGAACATGGTTGATATCAAAATTCTATAGATAATGTTATTAGCTCCATTTTGAACACAACACCTCAAATATACTTACTCAAGATCATATACAAAATATCTTTCTAAACTGGAAAATAATCCATGTACATGTGGCTATTGACTTGCATGGAGACATCAGCCCTACATAGTGTCATTAGTCCTTCAGTAAATATTTTTTATGCTTGTAGTCTGGGTGATAGTGACATTTAGATATGACCCATTCTTTTCTGACTCATGGTATTCTTTTTAGCATGACTTCAAGTGGACTTGACACTTGTAAAACGTTGTGACTTTCATCTTCATGCTGGGCACTACACTCCTGTTTGTCCTTGGAATCTTTCTAATCATTTGCCCCCACATGTTCAATGTCATTGGCGTTTTGGACTCATGTCATTCTCCCAGTATAGCAGGACTGGCTACTGGGGCTCAGGGTTGAAGCTTGTATACTTTTCACGTCACGGGATCTTGTTCACTCTATTTCATTTTGGTGCTGGATGATTAAATTTGAATGGAATGCCACTACTGGATAGGTCAGTTCTACTTATTTTTAGGCTTTTACTTCAGTTTCAAAATGGAAACAATGGTTTGAGGCTATGGATTTAGTGGCAGCATGCTTGTCTAGAAGGTGCAACAGCCTGGGTTCAATTCCCAGCACCAAAAAGAAATATGTAATCAAACACTTGATGTCTTAATATCAGCTCCCCCCCCCCATCATTTGTAAATATGTTTTCCAATCTATACGTCACATGACAATATGACAAGGAAAGCCAAACATTGTGCATCATAGCTTTACCTCATCAATATGTTTGTTCCATTGCATAGAGGCCTAGATGCAAGCTTTGGTCATCCCTGTGCTGACCCTGCAGGTTGTCAGCACAATCACATGCCCTGAGACCAGAGGCTGTGATTCCCAACCTGGCTGCTTACCTGAGACATCTAGAAAGTATATATGGGTTCTCTAGCTCCAGTCTGCCAACTGAATCAGAATCAAAGAGTTCTGGAATCTGAGTTTTAAACCAGCTCATTATTTAGTTCAATATTTCTGGATCCATAGTCAGGACATCTACTGGTCTTGAGTGCTGTGTGTGTGTATATACACATGTGTCTGAGGTAGCAAACAGGAACATCTTATAATGGGACAGAATTCTTGGCATCCTCCTTATAAGTGAGAGATGAGTTTAGAGTTCTTCATGGCTTAAGGTACATGAATAAGTGCACATAGAGCCAGTAGGGAGACCTGAGAAAAAACAAAGTTTTCAAGGAGAGGGAGAGAGCAAAGTGCCTGATTCTTACACTAGATTTATTTTATTTTCCTTAAATTATGCTATCACACACACACACACACACACACACACACACACACACACACACACACATGCACACCCTTTCTTGAGCATTAAAGCATTCACTAGAATTTGAAAAGCTATGGGTTAATTTACCTGATCAATGCTAAATGATCAGTCAAAAAAACAACCTAGCTGAGGCACTGAGAGACATGGTAGAGCTAACACAGGACAGATCACATGATGGGTCACAGAGGCCCCAGAACAAATCCCAGCTCCACTGTGTGATTGTGGCAATCCCATCTTTCAGCTTCTGGTTTTATCAAACAGGCATACCTCTTCTGCTCATTTAGTTAAATAGTGTATCGATGGTATCTTACAGTTGGTACCTAGGAGTAGTTTGTCACTTGGAGTGCTTAGTAGTGTCATGGGTTAGTACTACCCTCACTCTGGATGTTATGGTTGGTTACAAGCAACAATTAGTCAATTGTAGAGTGCTTAGTAAGTACCATGGGTTGGTATTACCCTTACGCAGGGTGAATCTTCCCTTTTTAGTTAAACCTTTCTGGAAACCCCCTCATAGACACGTAGACTTCCAGAGGTGTATGTTTTAATTGCTTCTAAATCCTGATAATGGAGATAAGCAACATAAGGGGGTTTGCTCGTCTTTAGTGCCCCTCTTGAATCCAAGGCCCTCTTGTATGAAGTGTTTACACTGAGCTTCAAGTCTTCTGGTTAGTTTGATCATCTTCTTCTTCTTCTTCTTCTTCTTCTTCTTCTTCTTCTTCTTCTTCTTCTTCTTCTTCTCCTTCTCCTTCTCCTTCTCCTTTCCTTCTCTTTCCTTCTCCTTCTCCTTCTCTTCTCTTCTCTTTCTTCTCCTTCTCCTTCTCCTTCTCTTCTCCTTCTCCTTCTCTCCTCCTCCTCCTCTCCTCCTCCTCCTCCTCCTCCTCCTCCTCCTCCTCCTCCTCCTTCTTCTTCTTCTTCTTCTTCTTCTTCTTCTAGACAGGGTTTCTCTGTGTAGTTTTGGTGCTGGTCCTTGATCTGGTTCTGTAAACCAGGCTGGCCTTGAACTCACAGATATCTGCCTGGCTCTGCCTCCCTAGAGCTGGGATTAAAGGCGTTCACCACCGCCACCGGGCCAGTTTGATTTTCTTTCTGTCAGGCAGAAACCCATTTCTCCTCCCATGTCCCTGGGAACCCCTCGCATTCCAGGTGTTGAAGGAGAAAATGAGCCAAACTCCAAACACCATTTGCCACCCACATAAGGTGCACCTATCCAATGGTGTTCAGAGAACCGGCCTCTTCAGTTTTTTAGCTTTGGCTGCTCCACAGAAAGGAACTTGTTCCAAGAGGCCTTGGCGGTGGAAGCTGCTGCAAGAACTACCACCGAGACATGGCAGCTGCATGTTGGACACTCCCTTCATCTTCTCTAGTCAAATGAAGATTTTAGACCTTGCAAACCGCTGCTGCCGTGGATGCCAAAGGATACCTGTGCCTGTGTATGGATTCGTCCACGTCCACGTGCGAGCGTGTGTCCACACACTCTCAGGCGTGTTTTGTCATTAAACTTAGGAGAGGACCCAGGAAATCCCTTCTCTCTGTATTTTTTTTCCTCTAAGGTGGAAGTGCCATCATTGAAAACCAAGTGGTGCTTATGAAATTTTACTTCTGTCCACTGAAGTCCGACCAAGTTTTCCACACCCTCAGCATTCTTGACAGAATCAGTGCACCAGTCTGTTCCTGCACCCTTCCAACACTCTCCTCTGTGTCACAGTGGAAAGTATTTTAGCACCCCCTGTCTCTGTTATGCACACGACACTTTTTGTCAAGTACCAGGATGAGGCTGAACCGCAGCCCAGGGGTAGAAGTTCTACCTCAAGCCCGCCGAGTCTGCATCCTCTTCTGGCGCCAAGCCTGTCCTGCTTGATCGAATGAACTAATATCTGTTATGCCTTATTTGTCTGAGTTAGACCATATCTGCTGCAGGTCAATAGTGTGCTGAAATGTTTCATGGCAGTTTGTTAACGAACACTGCTCTAACCCAGCACTGACTTCGGTCTACATTAACAGGATAACAATTTTATTATCTTGTAAATATGTGGGTCTAAGCAACAATCAGACTTGTGATGTACTGAACTTACAGAAGTGGTAAAAAAAAACTGTGTGATTATTTAAATTGCAAAGAGATCTTTCACTCTTAGATGTTCCTTTAAAAGTAGTAACACTGTCTTTAGTGGGAAAGGCTTTTGAATGTCTTTCATATACATTATCTCATTTGTTCCTATCCACATTCCTATGAACTAAGTGGGTTAGTGACTATTATCTGCATGCTTTATGGCTTAGCCATTTGGTATGTAATTTCCTTTACAAAAAGTCAACCCATCACTTTTTTTTAGAAAGCACAATCGATTGTGAGAGTATGCCTCACTCCATTTGCTCATATATATGTCTAGAGGAGCACTCTGGTTATCTCTTGCTATGTAACAAATTACCCCCAAATTTAATGGTTTAAAAATTGTCAGTTGAGTATTACTTTTTTTATTCAGTAGTTTAATAGTAGTAAGCTGGGTAACCTCTGATTCATGTACAGTCACCTGAGATCATTTGGTTTGGTACTCAGCACTAGAGCTGAACTAGAGGTCCCAAGATGGTCTTTTTCTTGAGTTTAGTGCCTTGACCGGGATGCTCAGAGGTTGAGGATGTCAAGCAGAATGCCTATGTGGAGACCCGGGCTCCTGCAGACAGTGCTCAAAGAATCTAAGTAGCTCTAGGCCCGTGTCAGTTCTGTCATATTTGTATGCTCTCTCTCCTGTTCTCCCTCTGTCCTTCTCTCTTCGTGGTCTTACTATCTAGCACAGGCTGGCCTTGAACTTGACATCTGCTTGCCTCCTCCTGCACCTGCTAGGATGACAGATATGCGTTACCATGCCATATTCTCAAGACTGAAGAAAGCCAAGGAACACGCCCCAATTCTAGGCTGTAGTAGGCATTGTAACATGAATCTTACTAATAAAATCAAACCCGAGGCCAGTTATTGGGGTGAATACTGGTAGATCAGAGAGACAGAACAAGCCACAGCTATCTCACCTCACCAGTTCCTCAGCTGGTCCTATTTCCTCAGACTGGAAGCCTCTGAGTCCTCATCCAGAATGAATCCCAGCTGAACTGTGCTGCTTCAAAGACTGAATGCTTAACCAGCCACATGCTTAACCAGCCACATGCTTAACCAGCCACATGCTTAACCAGCCACATGCTTAGCCAGCCAAATGCTGCTAGTTTCTGGTCCTCGTGCCTTATATACCTTTCTGCTTTCTACCATCACTCCCTAGGATTAAAGGCTTGCTTCCTGGGATTAAAGGCGTGTGTCACCATGCCTGGCTGTTTCCAATGTGGCCTTGAACTCACAGAGATCCCAGATGGATTTCTGCCTCTGGAATGCTAGGATTAAAGGTGTGTGCTATCACTGCCTAACTAGTGGCTTTTCTGTTCTCTGACCCCAGATAAGTTTATTAAGGTACACAATATTTTGGGGGAACACAATACCACCGCAAGTCATCTCACTCCTTAGTGAGAAGGTATCAGAGACTCGGCTTCAGTCTTTAACCCCTGGCATCCCCTTCCTATGCTAGAGTTCCTTTATTTTAGCTAAGGAACTCCCGAGTAATCATCTTGTGACAGAGCAGGACCTACACAGCATGGGGTCTGGCAGGAGATCCCAGCCAGAGGGGCATGTGATTCTTTGGGTATGTTCTGAGTATGGTTCCCTCTAAACCCCGGACACAGAAACACGTGTGATGCCTTTCCTCCAACATGTAATGTTGAGACAGGTGATGAATGGAATAGATGTCCCCATTCAGAAATGAGAAAACGGGAAGCACAGAGGAGTCCTTAGCCTGTACTCTGTCTCAGTAATTGCTCACCACCACTGACATCTTTGATTAGAGCAGTAATGGAATAAGATAATCATATCATTATTACCAATAATTAGCATTTTTTAACTTGTTTTTCTCAATCTACAGTATTTTATAAATGCTAAAATTAATCATCTGGCACTTTTGTTATTCCTTTCAGACATTAAAATGTAGCCAAATTCATTATTTCAGTGGTGTGTGTGTGTGTGCGTGTGCGTGTGCGTGTGTGTGTGTGTGTGTGTGTGTGTGTTTGAGGAAACCTCATGGAACTCAAGCTATCTCAAATTCACTATGTGGCCAATGTTGACCTTGAAATCTTGATTCTTCTGTCAAAGTTTTTGAAGCTGCTCACGCAATACAATTTCTCTTGTCTAGATGACCATAGGCAATATCATGAAATTTTCTGCCTCATCATAAACAGGGCACTAGCCTCTAATAGTTATTATTATATTATCATCTAATTAGTCAGCAGCAGTCTTCCTCAGGTCCCGCTACCTTCCTAGCTTCTGTCCATTTTCTGTTTTTTTTTTTTTTTGGATTCTATATATATATATTTTTTATTATTTTACAACACCATTCAGTTCAACATAATAGCCACAGATTCCCCTGTTCTCCCCTCTCACCCCCCCTCCCCCCAACCCACCCCCCATTCCCACCTCCTCCAGATCAAGGTCTCCCTCGAGGACCGGGGTCGACCTGGTAGACTCAGTCCAGGCAGGTCCATTCCCCCCTCCCAGACCGAGCCAAGTGTCCCTGCATAAGTCCCAGGATTCAAACAGCCAACTCATGCAACGAGCCCAGGACCCGGCACCAATGCACAGCTGCCTCCCAAACAGATCAAGCCAAATGACTGTCTCACGCATTCCGGGGGCCTGATCCAGTTGGGGGCCCCTCAGCCTTTGGTTCATAGTTCATGTGCTTCCATTCATTTGGTTATTTGTCTCGGTGCTTTATCCAACCTTGGCTTCAACAATTTTCGCTCATATAAACCCTCCTCTTTCTCACTAATTAGACTCCCAGTGCTCCATCAGGGGCCCAGCCATGGATGTCTGCATTCAGATTCCTCAGTCCTTGGATGGGGTTTATGGCACAACTATCAGGGTGTCTGGCCATCCCATCACCAGAGTAGGTCAGTTCCTGCCGTCTTGCGACCATTGCCAGCAGTCTTTTGAGGGGGTATCTTTGTGGATCTCCATGGGCCTCCCTAGCTCTCTGCTTCCTCCCCTTCTCACCTTCTCATGTGGTCTTCATTTACCATGGTCTCCTAGGTTCTGAAATAGGGGGACTGAGATCTCTCTGTGACAATGCTCCGCTGCCAGGAGTCAGATTCTGTTCCTATTGTCTATTACTGAAAAGTAAGTCACTCTCAGACTTAGCTAGCAGTAATCACTCTTTTATAGTATTAAGATTTTATTGCATGGGAATTAGGCACAGGGCTCTGCAGAGAAATTCTTTTACTCTATGACAAATTAACTGAGGTCATTCAGTAGTGTTTGGTTGGTGGATAGGTTTGTTAGGAGGGTCAGAACAGATTCACCCCGATACTTACAACACTACAACACAGCAGGTTTGTCTGGAAGGTGGGTCCCAACTGAGACTGTATACTGGAGTATCTGTCTGTACATGGCCCCGAGTAGGGTGGCTTCTGGCTTCTTACATGGTGACTCAGGGGCCTGGAGAGAGTATTCCAAGAGGTCAGAACTAGAAACTGCTAATTTCCTGAGACCGGGAACAGCACTGGTTCAGCTTCCCCTCTGTTATTTGCCAAAATAGTTACAGAGTTCACCCAGACCCATGGTCATGATACAATAGGCCTCATCTGAAAGTTCTAGCTTTTCATCAGATATACAGGGATGCCTGAGTCAATGGAACAATTCAGGATTAGACAGTCAAGTAAGTTCTGGCTCCCCTCCTTCCATTGCTTGATATGTCTGAGCTGATTCAAATACCTTAGTATCAGTTTATATCACAGACAAAATGGAGATGGTGATACCTGTTGTCACTTAGTGACTCTGGTGTGTGTGTGTGTGTGTGTGTGTGTGTGTGTGTGTGTGTGTGTTTATGTGTATGTATGTATGTGTTTTGTGGCTCTCATAAAAATAATTACTATTCAGAAAGTATACTCTAAATTGCTCTAGGAAGTAGAATAATGAATTACCATAACTAATTGGGCTATTATAAAAATCTCAATTTTTATGTTGAGAGACAAAATTGGGTCTCAGTATTATATAATATTAGCAGGGTCACACAGAAACAGGCACACACAGAAACTTTATACACCAAGCACAGAAATGCACATTCTAACTTTCATGCTTTCTGTCTTTCCTGTGCCAGGTAATATATATTTCTCACTGAATCTTTGCAACATCCTTTTGAGGAAAGCAGCATTATTAACAGCTTAATCATGGTTCTCTGAAACATTTTAGTTTTGGAATTTAAATTCTAACATATTCTTTGCATATTTATGCATAATACATCTTAAAAAGGATCTAATGAAAACTTTAGTAGAGTCTGTAGGGGTTTTGTTTAAATTCTATGGAAACTGCCCTTTTTACTTTGTACAAATATTCTTGCAAAATGAGATAAAAGCAGATCTGTGAAGATATCAAAGTGAAATAACTAGAGGGAGATTTTTAAAAAAGATGTAGAGAAGTTAGAGCCTTTTACTGGCAGCAGCTTGAAGAAATATGGGTGGTTGCCACAGTAGGTGCAGAGGTGGGCTGGAAGCCAGGCATGAAGTGTGCAACCTCCCAAAGACACTCTCCTCCCTTGGACCAAAAGTCTCTTTTATTGTCTTAGGAGGGAATGGAACTAGAGATGCTGTATACCCCATGCTAATGACAATATTCATGTGTGATTCCAAGTAAGGGTGATGAAACACTAGACCCGAAAAACAAATCTACCTCTTGTTACGTGTCTTTCTTTGTACCACCAGCTCCCAAATAAAAACACAGAGACTTATTAATTATGAAACTTGGCCTTAGCTTAGGCTTGTCCCACTAGCTCTTATTAAATTAACCCATTTATATTAATCTATGTTTTGCCTCATGGCTTTTTACATTTCTTTCATTCTGTATGTTCAACTTTCTCCATGTCTTGTTGGTGTCTCTCTGTGCCTCAATTATTTCCTCCTACCTTCTCCTGTGCCTGGAAGTCCCACCTATACCTCCTGCCTAGCTATTGGCTGTTCAGCTTTTTATTACACCAGTCATAGCAATACATTTTCACATAGTATACAAATATTTCACAACATTTCCCCCTTTTCGCCTAAATAAAAAGCAAAGTTTTTAACTCTAACATAGTAAAACTATATACAGTAAGAACAATTATCAGGTGAGAATTACATTTACAATGTCCAGTTTATCTGTATTTGGCAAATTCAGAGAAAATTTTTCATTATCTATTCTATCTTGATGAGTCAAAAGTCTTATACCTAATTTACTTTCTATCCTAACTTGTATTAACAACCTAAAACTATCCTTTTAGAACTCAAAATATTTTCTTAGATTAACAACTTAAGTTTTTATGTTTCTCAACCATATACACTTTATACCTCTTTTGTGAGTTTATTTTTTTAATTTGGTAACAAGGAAAACTATAACTATCTCATCATCAGAGACTTGAAAAGGATGTAATATTACCTGAGTATAGAGGAAGTGCAGAGCAAACATCTTCCAAAACTATAGAAATGACAGAAGCAGCTGGCTGCCTGAATAGTCACCCAAGGTCCCTTTGCAACATGGGGACTTCCATCTTTGGCCTATCAGCCTAGAATATCTGACAGACTTTCCTGTGTAGTGGGAATTTTGAAGGACTGCCCTACCCTGTCTTGGCAAAGTTCAGCAATTACCTTCTTTTGTGTCTTGCATGTCCAATTTGGACAACACATTGACAGCAGTTGAGGCAAGGGCAGTTTCTTGCCCAGTGGCTAACTTTTGCTATAAAGAACATAAACTCCATATGGAGTTTCTTCAATGCCTACCATCTTTTCAGAAGTAGATTGGTGCTGCCAGGAGCAGACATGTCTCATTGTCAAAAAAAAAAAAATAAAAATAAAAAATAAAAAAAACTTATGTTATTAAAACATCTTAAATGCCACATCCTGTAGGTCTCTGAAGTATTTGAAAACCACTTATCTATCTAAAATATATCTTTAACCTTGAAAACATATCTAACATGACTACAAGTTTGATTGTTATAGATGACTAAATACTAACCTGCATTTCTTTATTATCCTAAACAGTTTGTAATAATAGCTTGCAAGGACTAGAACTTTTTATTACATTTGTAAATGAGCTGCATAGATACAATACCTTAAACAAGAGTAGAAACATACATACAGTATAACAAAAATAACCTTAAATTTGTATCAATATCCAAAAATCCATACAAATGTAAAATATTTGAAATGAATAGTTGTCTTTTTATCCTATAATCCTGTATCCCCACCAAATGATGACAAACATCCATAATCCACTGAATGACCAAAACCACTCATACCTCACCTCTTGGGAATGTAGATATTGTATTCTCTATACTATTTTCTGTTGTCTGGGGGCAATGGCATCCCCAGGGGACCCTGAGAAACTTGAGATAATGGTCAAGTCCTAAGAAAACTAGCTATAACATTTGCTATCCAGTCTCTGTGTAATGGGAAAGTGTAGGTATATCTGAAGCCCTGGCTAGAATAGTTGTGAGGCTGAACATCTCAGCCAGCAGCCTTTAAGCTGTTCTATGAAGTATTAAACTAATTAATCTTTATTAATAAAAAATCAGGGGTCAAATATTGGTGTATAAACCTGAAAGATCAGAGATATAGAGAGCAGCCACCAGTTGCCTCCCGCTTCTTCCATACCTCCATCCAAAAGGGCTAAGATCCTTTCTCAACCCCACCTTACTACTTCCTATCTCCTCTCTGTCTATAGTCCTCCAAACCTCTATGGTTAATTTTGATCAGCTAGTGGCTTTGTTTGTCATTAACAAATAAGCTTTATTTGTCAAGCAAGCTTTATTTGTCAGAACACAATAAAAATATCATACATCTCCCCCTTTGTGTCTAAATAAAAAGTGAAGGTTTTTAACTAGCATAGTAAAACTACATACAATAAGTACAATAACTCTATACAAATATGTATAGGCAAGAATTACATTAACAACTATGTCCAGTCCACTTGAATTTGAAAAATTCAGCAAAAATACTCCATTATCTACCATATCTTGGCGAGTCCAAAGTGTTGTAACAAACTCACTTTCCATCCTAATTTATATTACAAATCCAAAACTATCTTTTTATGTCTCTCAACCTTGACACTTTAGACTTTACACCTTTTTTTTGGTGAGTTTCTTTTCTGAATTTGTTGACATGGAAAACTGTAACTGTCTAGTCTTTAACTCTATCAGAGACCTGAGAAGGATATAATATTTCCAGTAAACAGGAAGTGCCAAACAAACAACAGCATCCAAAACTGAGAAATGACAGAAAGAGCTGGCTCTCTGGACAGTCACTCAAGGCTCCTCTGTCATGTTGGCATTGTGGGAATTCATTCTGCTAATGGCTTTGGGGGTACAAACCCTAGGCCTGGCTTTCTGTCTGTATTTGTGACCCCTTAAGAGCAGAGGGAGTTGAATGGTGTGCTCTCTCTTGGGTGGTGAAGACCGAGTCAGACAGTGTGAAGCAGCATGTGATTGGTCCCCAGCTTTCCAAGGACTCTCTGCAACTGGATTTACCTTATTCTGTATTCATGAGTGTATTTCTACATTTCATATCGTAATAAATCCCTGGTACCCCTTAAACAGACTCTTGTGGATTTTGTGTACAAGTGGCTCCTAATGTGGGGCAAGTACATCCACATAAAGTCTATCTCTGCTTACACATTGGGGCATCTATCTTTAGCCTACAGGCCTAGAATATCTGATATACTTTTTTTGTTAAGTGGGAATTTTGAAGGATTGTCCCGCCTTGTGTTGGCAAAGTTCAGCAGTCACTTTTTTTTGTGTCTCGTTTGTTGAGTTTGGTCAGCATGCTGTCAACAGTCAAAGCAAGGGCAGTTTCTTGCCCAGTGGCTAACTTTTGCACAAAGAATGTAAACTCTATATGAAGTTTCTTTGATGGCCATCATCTTCTCTGAAGTAGATTGTTGCTGCCAGGAGAAGACATGTCTCATTGTCAAAAGAAAAAAAAACCCTTATGTTATTAAAACATCTTAAATGCCATATTCTGTAGGTCTTTGAAGTATTTGAAGATCACTTATCTATCTAAAATATGTATGTTTGACCTTGAAAACATATCTAACATGACTACAAGTTTGATTATAATAGGTGACTAACTACTAACCTGCATTTCTTTATTATTGTAATAGTTTATAATAATAACTTTCAAAGACTAGAAATTTATATTATATTGTTTTTTGTTTTTGTTTTTGTTTTTCTGAGACAGGGTTTCACTGTGTAGTTTTGGTGCCTGTCTTATATCTCACTCTGTAGACCAGGCTGGTCTCAAACTCACAGAGATCCACCTGGCTCTGCCTCCCGAGTGCTAGGATTAAAGGCATGTGCCATCACTGCCCTGTTTATATTACGTTGTTAATTGACCTGCATAGGTACAATGCCTTAAACAAAACTAGAAATGTATGTACAGCATGTTCGAGCAAAAATAACCTAAAATTTGTATCAATATACAAAAATATCTTAAGAGTAGAAACATATATACACTATAACAAAAATAACCCAAATTTGTATCAATATATAAAAATCCATACCAGTGTAAAAAAAATATTTAAGACTAGTAATTACTTTTTTGGTTTCAAAACAGTCATTAATCTACCCTTTTATCCTAAAATTTCTATATCCCCCTTTTTCTTTTCAGAACAAGATCCCTAAATCTAATACACTTTGTTCAGCTTTTTTTCTGACCATTACCAATAACAATTTGCAGCCAAACCCATAAACGCTGAAAATATCCATAACTCACTGAACAAACAAAAACTGACCAACTCACCTGTTGGGAATGTGGGCATAATGTTTTTTAAAAATTACTTCCTGCTGTCTAGGGGCTATGGCATCTTAGGGGACCCTGAAAAATAAAACTTGGGATAACTGTCAAATCTTGGGAGTGCTTGCTGTATCATTTGTTATCCAGTCTCTGTGTAATGGGAAAGTGCAGGGCTTATCTCAAGTCATGGCTAGAGTAGCCTGTGAAGCTGGATCATCTCAGCTAGCCACCTTGAAATTGTCCTGAACAGTTTGTAGTCCAAGGTCGATCTTTGGTTGGTGTTTGTTAGCTTAGTGGAGTTACCACAATCCAAGTAGAGTCATTGTAGTGGGGCCTTTTGGAGACTTCAAGGTTGCTGTTAGGCATGCTCATGGTTCACTGCAGAAACCTTAAATATTTTATATGTTATATGTAGTACATTTCAAAGAGCTTAAAGGACCACAATTTGTTAAGTACATCCAGAGTACAAAAACTTAATTCCTAGTTACCTGATAGAGACTCAAGCCTGAAACTATGTAGGGGAAGCTGGATGAAATATTTTCTTAGAATTAGTTAGTACTTTTTATGACCATTAATATCATGACAAAAAGTTTAAAAAATATATATGTATATATTTTTAAAAATTATAAATTTTGAAGTAATGTTTATTCCTTAAGAAAAGTTTTAAAGAGTCAAAATAAGACCAAAGAATTACGATGTTAGTGATAATAGAAAAGTCCCTTAATTTTGGTTTTTCTTCTGTCACATATCAGGTGGCTCATCTGACATGAGACAGAGATTTTGGATTTTTCTTTAACAAGCATGCTTGGGTTTAGAGAAGGGGAGAGCTACCCTCCAACTGCAAAGCCAGTTTTAGTTTTTAATTGGCCTGGAATTACAAAAAGGACATTTGCATTGTGTGTCTGTAGAAAACAGCAGAAACAAACATTCATGAAGATTTATGAAATTTTATCCTGTTGGAAATGTGATATACCAATAGGCCAATTTACTCTTTTTCTTGGGACATTTTCTTTGGATGACTCATCTCTTTCTTCAGATGTCTCGTTTGTCAAGTGGTCTTCAGATTCCTTAGTTGGATGCCTTCATTCTCCTGGAAAGACAAAAACAAAACCTTGCCACAACCCTGACTTATGGTTGGCAAGTTATATCTGATCAAATGAAAAGCATTTGTTAGTCTTATAATTTAGTTTAGATTGAATAGTCATGCTGTTTGATGAACTATTGCCTCTTCTAATCAACAGATCTCTTGCTTGAACCTAATCTTTATCAATTTTCATGGTATCCATAGCTTCTTTTTCTACTGTGGAAACAAAAACAAAACTTTTTCCCCAGTGTAATATATGTCCTGGTTTTCATTCTGAGGTCAACACATCTTTAAAATATATAGGCTGATTTAATTTAGCAGTTTTTTCTGTTATCCAATGTCACTCCACAGCTGTCTTTACTTTCTCATTAGCATTAGAAAATTTAAAGTTAATAAAGCATAGTGCAATCTATCTGGGGGGAGGTTCTTTATTACCCCTTTCTGTTTATTAAGCATATCTTTTAGAGTTTGATTAGATCTTTCTGTAACTGTTTGCCCTGTATGATTGTGTGGTAATACCCAAAAACTGTTTCATTTACTAGAGACATATGCTGGAGCATTGTCAGTCTTAATTTGTACAGGCATCCTTATGATTGCCATAACTTCTAATAAATGTCTTAATATAGAATCAGCCTTTTCAGAACTCAAAGCCATTGCCCATTGAAATCTTGAATATGTATCTATGGTATTGAATACATATTTTAATTTTCCAAACTCTGCAAAATGAAATACTTCTATTTGCCAAATTTTATTTACTTTGCTACCCTTTGGGTTACTTCCTGCAGGTAGTGGAGTTTGGTTGTATACCAAGAACAAGTAGGACATTTCCTTATAATTTCCTTGGCTTGTTGTCAAGTGATAGAAAAATCTTTTTTTTTTCCCCAAAATGTTGCTATTAACATGGTATTTCTTATGAAAATTTTGATGCTAATTTCCTATAAATACTTTATAAATTTCATCATTAACTTGTGCTAGAGGGCCTGGTAGACCCATATGGGATCTGGTATGTGTTATATAGAACTCTAAGGAAACTGTAACAGAAGCACTCTGAAAATGCTAGATCACCTGGGCCACCCATTTTCACTGGTGTCTAGTCCCCTTGCTCTGAAAACACACAAACTTTCAAAGGTAACACACATATTTGTGTTGCTGGAGGGCTTCTCTCCAGATTCCACCAAGCTCCACAGTCCCACAATCCACGTATAAAATAATCACTCAGATGCTTATATTACTTATAAACTGTATGGCCGTGGCAGGCTTCTTGCTAACTGTTCGTATATCTTAAATTAACCCATTTCTATAAATCTATACCTTGCCATGTCGCTTGTGGCTTACCGGCGTCTTTACATGTTGTTTGTCCTGGTAGTGGCTGCAGTGTCTCTCTCTCCTTCTTCCTGTTTCCCCAATTCTCCTCTCTCTTTGTCCAACCTATACTTCCTGTCTGGTCACTGGCCATCAGTGTTTTATTTATATAGAGTGATATCCACAGCATATTTGCATTAACACAAGTATGGATTGTGTGTTGTATATAAGTCAGCCAAAGATGATTTTTGTTGTATGTTTGAGCAGGTAAAAGACACCTGCCAACTTTATAAGTTTGTTTAGACTGTATAACCTAACCTCTACCCATGCCATATGAAAGGATGCCATGTAATAATAAGTCATGAGGACTTTGTAACCTACAAGATTTATCATGTTTATCATCCAGTCTCAGAGCTGTTACCATGTCAAGGGATTAGCATATACATCACCTGTCTTGCAGTTTTTCTAGGTTTATTTCTTTATGTCTATAGCTAAGATTTTCAGGGTGTCTCTCCCAACCAAATCCACTTTCTATTAATTTTGAAGGAATCCATAGTCTTTTGTTTCTTGTGGAAACAAAAGCATAACCTCTCCCTGAACGCCATACATTTTCTGAATTCCATTTTAAAGTGAAGACATCCATAAAGTATCTAGGCTGGTTTAATTCACCAGTTCTTTTTACAATCCCATGTCTCTCAGCAGCTGTTGTTTGCTCATTAATATCCAAAAAATTCAAAGTCAAGAAAGCGCCACACAGGATCTAGACTTCCTGTGTATTTTCCATCTTTATCTGGCTTCTTTTTTATATTCATTTACTCTTTCTTTAAAGATTTTGTGTAACTATTTTTAACTTTATTTTTTCCCTATGATGGTCTATACCCATTTTCTTTTCTTTCTTAATCATCTATGCACACTGTAAGCTGTTTAAATGTTTATTATTTTATTTTTGGTCTGGACCTGTTTTACTGTGCACCTGTAGCATTCTCTGACCATGTGAGCCAAACCTTAAACTGCTGAGTAGCAGCTAGGCCCTCTGCCATGTGACTTTGGTGGTTGGCTCTGTCACCTGTTGCTAGAGTTTTCCTGCCTGGCCCACAGTCAGGACAAATCTTTGTCACCCGCCAGTCCCACAGCTGCTCAGACCCAACCAAGTAAACACAGAGACTTATATTGCTTACAAACTGTGTGGCCGTGGCAGGCTTTTTGCTAACTGTTCTTATATCTTAAATTAACCCATTTCTATAAATCTATACCTTGCCAGATGGCTCGTGGCTCACCAGCATCTTCACAGGCTGCTTGTCCTGGCGGTGGCTGGCAGTGACTCCTTCTGCCTTCCTGTTCTTTCTTTTCTCCTCTCTGTTAGTCCTGCCTATACTTCCTGCCTAGCCATGGGCCAATCAGTGTTTTATTTATTGACCAATCAGAGCAACACATTTGCCATACAGAACATCACACAGCAACCTCCTCTGGTCTGTGAGAGTGGAGACTTACATCTGCAGGCCTAGCAGAGAGCTGCATTTAAACACCCCAGCTCTAGGAAGTTGGTATCTGCACTGTGGCAGGCCTTTGTTTTTTTTTTTTACTTAGTTTGCTGTTTCTATTTAGCATGCTGGCTGCTCACATGCTTTCCTGCACAGCAGTGCCTCTTAAAGGAGCTGTATCCATTTTTGTTTGTTTTTTTCTAGCTTTCTCAGGCCCTAAGTGGAAATTCAGGCCCCATATTGGGTGCCAATTGTAGATGCCATTTTCTTTGGGCCAGCTCCCAAATAAAGACACGGAGACCTATGAAATTATGAAAGACCTATTAATTATGAAAGCTTAGCCTTAGCGTTGGCTTGTCCCATTAGCTCTTATAACTTAAATGAACCCATTTATATTAATCTATGTTTTACCTGGGGGCATTTTACCTTTCTTTCATTCTGTTTGTCTGACTCCCTTCATGTCTTGTTGTTGTCTCTCTGAGCCTCAATTATCTCCTCCTTACTTTCTCTCTCTGTGCCTGGAAGTTTTGCCTATACCTCCTGCACGGTTGTTGGCCATTCAGGTTTTTATTATACTGATCACACATTTCCACAGTGTATAAATATCCCACAGCAATCTATTAAGAAAGTGGTGACACAGGTTAGAATGAAGGGTTAGAAAATTTTATCTTAAATTTGAAAAAGTCAAGTGTATGGGATTTTGACTTAGATGATAACAATTAATAGAATGACCCTGGAGACTGAAAGAATTCACAAAGGCAGAGAATTAATATAAAATTAATACTGAGCTGGGACATCAAGAAGATAATTTTCAAAGAGTTTAATCAGTTCTTTCCACAAATGTTTGTTGAGCTTCCTTGTGTTAGGTTCTAAGGGTGTAGTCTTACCCAAAGCTCTCCTCTGTAATGGAACCTACCTTCTAGGTTGGGGGACCAAGGCAATCCACAAGCAAAGGAAACAAATTACATGATGTGCTCTGTTCATGTTTGCAGAGTAGTGTGCAAGAGAAGGACAGAGTGTGGGTGCGAAGACTTCATCTAGAAAAGAGGTGAAGAAAGCAGGTGAATGAGCAACAGTGGCTTTGTTTCCTACTTCATGGAGAAATGAGAATGCTCAAAAGAGCAGTGTAGGCAATAATAGCAAGTATAGATAGAGGTGCTTCTGTGAAAGCAGGGCTGGTATGCTCACCAGATAACAAGAAACTCAGTATAGCAGGAATGGGATCCATGGGAGGAGGGCAGTGTGGTTGACGGCAGACAAAAGACTTCAGAAGATGTTGGCATGGAGAGTGGTAGCAGTTAGGAGCAATGGAGAGGATTGGAGCTCTGGGTATATTTGAAGGTGGAACCAAGATTTCTTGGATGGTTAGGACTTAAAGCAGAAGAAAAAAGGAGTTCAAGAAAATTCGTGGGGATTTTATCCATTTTAAACATTTATGTATATAGGTGCTGTGCCTGTATGTACTTCTGTGTACCATGTGGATGCAGCACCCACAGAGGGCAGAAGGGGCATCAGATCACATGGGGATTTTAAAAGAACCCGAGAATGGCCAATTGCTAAAATGAGGAGGGTGGGAAGAACAAGTCATGGTGCTGGAGATGGAGCTTGGAGGATGGAGTTTAGACATGTCAAACACTGGATACATCTTAGGTGCCAGGCTGTGCTTCTATCGTGCTTGTGCCGTGGATATGTGAGTATGGATGTTAGTGGAGGGAGCCAAGCTACAGTCATAGACTTATTAGATCCAGGATATCAGATTAACTTTTCTATGGTGTGAGAAATAGAGCAGAGACAAAGTCCAGAGCCTGAGCCTAGGGCGTAAGAGCCAAGATGAGAAGAAAAATTGGGAGAAGCAAAGAGAGAAGACCAGAACACTGAGGACAAAGCCAATTAAACAGAGTCTTGGAAACCCAGCAAAGGAAAATATTTCAAAGACTATAGAGTGATCTGGTCCAAAGTTGCTGATTAACTGAATAAGACAAGGACTGAAGTGACCATGTGCTTAGCAAGTAAGAATCTTTGTCACTTGATGAAATGGCACTTGTAAAGAAATGCAGATGCAGCCTGATTGGAGTGAGGTCAAGAAAGAATGGGAAGACAGCATTTGGGAGCTGAAAGGTCAGTCACTCTTTCAGAGCTTTTCTTCGTGATGCAAGAAGTCATAAGCCCAGGGTGTGGTAATAGATGTATTTGGAAGTTCAGAAAGGAAAGCAGAGGTGTGGGATGTTTTGTGGGGTGAATAGGAGAATAAAGGAATTAGGCAAATATAGTCCAATTGCTGGTGAATATAAAGGACAAACCGTGAGAAAAGGTTTTGGTTTTTGGAGCTACTCTGGCTGGTCCTTTTCAAACCAGTGTTCTGGGAGAAAATGATTTCCTACAGCACTAAGAAAAGAGGCCAGGAAGGAATACATGTGCTGAGCTGCTGCTGAGGGTATGTAAAAGAGCTTTCTAGACCACCACAAGTATTTTCCTGGCATCTCTTACCCTACGTTTTTCATTTCTCTTGTCCTTGGTTCTTTTCCTTATCTGTATTGACACAGACACGCCTAAACTGGTGGTCTATGGGTATCAGCAAGTGGATCAACTTCCTGTACCTGGTGGTTTTGCTCTTGTTTCAGTCAGAGTTCCCTATGTTACCATCGAATGAGAAAAGGAACACACTTTCAGTGGCTTACATTCGGCTGTGTTCTTCCCTGAGATGTGTTAGCTGGAGGCCGATTGGACATGTCTTTGCATATCTTCCTCCTAGGTCTGAGTGTGAAGGAAGAATCCATAGGTGCACCATGCTGTTCTCTGGGTAGAAGGGAAAAACAACAGAGGAATTACACGATGGCTCACCACCTTCTCCCTGGAAGTGGTAACCGTCACGTTTGCTTACATTTTATTATCTAAACTAAGTCCATGGCTAACTTTGATGTCAACGGGATGAGAAAGTAAATGCTTCTTTTCAGAAGGAAAACAAATAATTTGGAACAATCATATAATTAGCTACACATTTTTCCAGGTGTAGCAGGAAAAAAAAAATCATTCTCAAATAACACAATGGGGCAAATTACCTCTTCTTGACCATGATTGACATCTAGCTCTCGGGGGTAACCTCAAGGAGATTAGACACTTTGGATGAATTTCTGGGTATAATTTTATGTCTGGGCCTCAGGGTTATTCAGCTTTAGAAGGTAGAAAATACCCTACGTTCAGGGAGTCAAAGCATGCATTTCATCACAGATGTTATGGGCATTATAATGTAAAAGGAGCCATGCCCAATTTTACAAAATACATCATATACGCAGGAAGATCAAGTCCCATCTAGAATATGAAAATAATATAAAATAAGAAATAATACAGGGGAAGGAGCTCTGCTCTCGAATCAGTCAGAGAAAAATCCAAATTTGGTAAAGAATTTGCTATCCCTTCCCTACCAGGGGATCTTCACAGATTTTAACAAAGAGCTGGGACCATTTTCTTCATGACACAATGTCAGAAGCTTCTGGGTTCATCACTTCCGACGCCTTGCAGGAAGCAATGATGTGAATGCATGCCTAGCCATGGTCTCGTGACAGCGAGGGAGGAGACCAGCAATGAAGGCCCCCCCAACAGCTGATGCCTGGTCTGCTGGCCTCAGCTCCCCCCATCCCCCGCCCACTAGCACAGGAGTCATGGGCTTTATCTTAATAAGTCTTTTCCTCTTTGTTTACGAATACGTGATTGTGACCACTGACATGACAAGAACTTAGCCAGTGCCCAAACTGTGTATCACTGTGGGATTTTCTCCTCACAGATTTGTCCAATGACCCAGCTCTGGAGAAAACAGCCACCTAATGCATTCCCAGTGGTAGCTCACTTCCTACCACCTCACCAGTGGTGCCCTCATTAGGATGTTATTCTTCCCTCAAGAATTTTTTTTTCAGTCCATCTCAGCCTCCCACCACAGTGAATTTACTGTCTGTGAAGGGGACTGGGTAGCTCTCCCCTGAGACAGTATTTGGTTTATTTTTAGTGCAGGCAGTTTGGAAAAATTACTTTCTCTCTGTACCCACACTCCCTTCGTTCTGACTCAGAATCCGACACTCCTCACACTGGCTAATCTGTGAGTGGATCATCTGTGCCTTCATTTTGAAGATGGAGGCACTGCCATATTACAAGGAAAAAGTTTCCCAGACACACCACTGGAAAAGTGTTTTCCTTTGCTCTGCTGGCCTCAGATCTGTAAGATGTTTAGTTGTGTAAAATTGCAAGTTAGTCTGACTAAATTGGACAGATTGCTAGTAAGCGCCCCACTCTCCCAGTCCCAATTGATCCCCTGAGCCGTCCATACTCCCTAAAAGTGTTATTATTACTATCAGGCTACATGCTCAAAAATTATTTCCCTTGGGAGCACACACCTAACCCAGACAAAAAGATTACTTTTTTTGTATTTGTTGTTTTACTCACTCAATACCCTTTGTCCCAGCTCTGTTGTTTATTTCTTTCTTCTTACCTTAGGTCTCATTCACCACTATGTCCCAGTTCCCTGTCCACAATTAGGTTGAACCACACAAAATTGCCAATATTCCACCGCTTTCTGACCCACAAAGGCAGTGGTGATTTCATATAGTTGGAGATAAACCAGTTAGAATGAAGTGGTAAATTGGGAAAATTCTCATGCGAAAAAAATGCAAATTATTGACCGAGTCAACAACAACTTGATAACATGCAACAGAGTAGAGTGTGTATCCAAGCTGCAACACAATTCTTTGTAACATGGAGGATAATTAGCATATTAAATGAGAAGTTAATATTTTGGAATACTGGAACAGAATTTTCCACTTTTAATAGGAAAAAAAAAGTATAACTGAGATGCACACATGGATGTTAATGTGCCAAGATTCTCTGTGGGTAGTGGCCGTGACCACCACTTGGCATATGCAATGTGTTGTGTTCAGATCTTTAGAGAAAACTTTCTCTCTCTCTCTCTCTCTCTCTCTCTCTCTCTCTCTCTCTCTCTCTCTCTCTCTCTCTCTCTGTGTGTGTGTGTGCTTGTGTGTATGTCTGTCTGTCTCTCTCACTTTCTCGCTCTCTGTCTCTGTCTCTCTGTCTGTATGTATCTCTCTCTCACTTTCTCGCTCTCTGTCTCTGTCTCTCCTCCCCCCTTCCTCCTTCCTTCTCTCACCTTTCATGATCTGCCTTCTGAAAAACCCTCACTCATTTTGCCCACATTCTCTCCTGTTCATTGTATCCCCTGTGATCTGGTTTCTGTTCTCAACACTATTTTTTTTTTTTTTTTTTTTTTAGCCAAGGCCACTAATGACCTTGATTGGAAAATTCAATGGAAGCCTTTTCTTCTGTTATCTTGCTTAACTTCCTTGCCATGTTTGATAGGACAGACTGTGACCCACTTCTAAATATTTTGTCTCTTTCCCTGACTTCTTATGCTCTGTTTCTTGGGGTTTATGAATGTGCCTACAGTCCAGGTTAGCCTTGGTTAGATACAAAGCAAGTCTGTGTTTTGTTTCTTTGTGTATCTCAGAGTCCAGGTTAGTGCAGACATTAAAAGGTCTTTATCTCTTATTTGTGGACTAAATGGAAGACTGAACTGGAGAATTCACAGCATTTTGTTGATTGTTGGTCATTGCAAATAATTAGCTTCTCTTTGGTTCAGTTCCCACTTCCAAGTTCCTTACTAACCACACCATTTCCGGTTTCCTAATGTCTGGCCGGGAAGAGGCTACATTCTGCATGCTTCCATTGCCGATGCTGCTCCACAGTTGAGTGTGCCGGGTGGTTTCTTCTCTCCTGGCTTCTTGGGATTCTGAGCAGACACACTCTATCATCTGCCTTGTTTTTATAACTCCTGCCTCATAAAGGAAAAAGGACTAATGTCTTTTTTCTCCCCAGGATGTATCACTTAGAGAGCCAACAAAGGGCATCCCATAAACAGCCACCACTTGTTGCTCACTTTGACATATGACCCCACAAAGGGCAAAACAACCCCAGCAAGCCTCATGGCGAACAAAAGAAACGTAGCCACAGAGCCTGGGGCCCACGTGTGTGCTTTATGCAAGTGTAATTTCTGTTGTTTTGGTTGGAAAACAGCTGCAGGTGTCCTCTAATTATAACCCCATTTTCACAAATATCAACTGTCATATTTAATCTGTTATACTCACCATATAGCCCACTGTTACAGCGCATTTCTTTCATTATACATTTAGTAGCAGAATTTCAAATGCTAGAGCTAACATTCAGGCTAGTCAATTAATGCATTATTTACAAGTTAAATGTTATTAAAAACAGGTTCTTAATTTGCTAATGATTTAGTAGACCCAAGGCAATATTCCAATTTTTTTTTTTCAGTTAAAAATGGAAGTAGGTTTAGAATAGTTGAGTAGGAGGGATATAGGGGCATTTTGGCCCCCTCACCATCCGAATTTCTTTTTGCTTGCTTGCTTCTTTATTGTGTGTTGGTTTTGAGGCCTCTGTTAGCTGTGTCTTACTGGAGGAGGAAGATTTACACAACACACAAACGGCACAGATGCTCTGTGAAGGGTGGGCTTTGAGAAAGTCACCAGGCAGTTTACCAGGAATCTGTACGGTGCAGTGTGATTTGATAAGCCACCCCTGGAGCTGCATAGCAGGGTGGAGAAGGTTAGAAGTCAAGGGAATGAAATGTCCTTAGCATCCCATCATTGTCACGCTGCACAAACAGAATATATGCTCAGAATAATAACCACACTCTGGATTGTATTTTTTCTTCTTTATCTCGTGACCTAGATTATTCTCAATCAGTGTCCTTCATCTATATTGCTCCACAGCAGATTACAGACTCATGGAAACGGACCTGGGGAGTCCTGGGGTGGAAAAGCACTCAGGTACCATGGATCCAATTGTGCCTTGTGCATCTATCTCCCCAGAGGTTCTCTTGGCCAGGACTTTGTCCTTAACCTCCTCACTTACCTCCTCTGTCTTCTTTCAATTTTTCAAAAATTTAAGATCTCAAAGTTTAAGATTCTAATGAAACCATGTTAATACTAACTCTGTCCCACAGATATCATCTTATTCTCTCAGATGGAGTGATTTATTTTATAGATTTAAGTTCTCCATACAGCATGATGCTTTGATATCCAAGTACATACGGAAGTGGTCACCATAGTCAGCAAATGAACATGCCCATGTCTCACTTTGTTCTCTTTCTTTCTCCTTCCCCTTCCTTTCTTCCCTCCCTCTCTCCCTCTGTCTTCCATTGTGATAATAATTTTTAAAATCTATTTTCTTGTTCCAATTCTTCTCTGAGTTTGTCATTTGTTCTGTTTTTGACACTGATCTATCTTACTGTGTAGCCGTCTTCAACTCATGATTTCCCCGCCTTAGCCTCTGGAGCTCTGAGATTTACATGCAAGAGCAGAATAACATGTCTTGTCTACTGACTTCTTCTGGTGTGATAGCAAAAAAGAAATCTGGGCTAGCCTGGAGATAGAGGTACAAACATGACTGGATCTAATCCTAGTTAGAAAACTAGAATGCATGCAATTTTCTAGGCAGTTACTGGCTGTTCAATAGCAATCTTTAAGATTGCTCTTTGCCTACAGTTCCTATGCAAGGGTGCCTCATCCATACACCCTTCATTTTCTAGCTTCTCTCCTTGTCTCTTCATGATACCCTCTTTTTCATCTCAATTTCTCATATGAAAAGAGAATCTTTATTCTAGAAGATATAGAACATACTTTATCTCATTTGATTCCCATCCCATCTTGACCATAAAGAAATTATATTTTTTTTCCCTAACCATTCAGCTGTGTTAGTAGAGTTAGGGCTCAAAATCAGCCCCTGCCATCCTCACTGAGGTTAACTGAGTCTTACAAGCTGGTGACTCTATGGAGATTCTCACCACTGTACCCTTCTGGAAAACATGCACAGGGTTAGATTGCACTTAGTCCAGAAGCTTAACTCTGCATGTTCTGAAGACAACCCCATTGGGAGTACCTGTCCTCTAGTGGTCTAACGCATGAAAAGAATCTGTCTGTGTTATCTTAACGTAGCTCATTTGCTCCACTCTGGGCTGTGTGGATTTCTCATTACTATCTTAAAGGTAGTCACTATGATCTGAATGTGAACCATCTCCAAGTGTCATATGTTTTAACACTTAGTCTCTAGCTGATGGCTGTTTTTGGAGGTATGGAACCTTTAGGTCATGGGGACTGGCTGGCAGATAGAAGCCACTAGGTCACAGACTTTCTAGAGTAATAGTCTAACTTGGGTCTTGTTCTCTGCTTCTTTGCTTCCTGACCCACCAAACTGTGAGGAGCCGTTACTTCAAGCTCCTGTCACAGTGGATGGACGTGCTCTAGCTGCCATGCCTTCCCCATCATGCTGGGGTTGTGTAGCAATTTCTTCCAAACTGAAACATTCCTGGCTATCAGCATCATCATAAAGGGAAGGTTGTTAAGATTTAGGAACCAAGACAACTCAAAATTTTCAGGAAATCCCTGAAACTTACTACATGTATGCTGTCTCTCCCTTCCCTAGGTAATATGAGAGGTAAGGGCTGCTGAAAAGACTCTGACCTGCATAGCTGTTTGTAAGTCATGCAGAGAACTTCAGGGTTCTAGCTTTGTTCAGGTGTCAATCTTGTTGGGTGGGCATTTTGGTGTTCAGGCTACCTTTGAGTCATCTCTGACCTGTAGGTAATTCTTCACCTGTATTCTTATCAGTACTCCAATGAACTCATTGGTTCACCAAGTTGGATTTTGGTGTAATTGTTCCTTTGCTCTGTTGTTCAGTTCCCTATCTAGGGTGAATAGACAGCTACATCATGTCTCCCCAAGGAAAGTATTACATAACAGGTAGATGATTATATCCTGAAACAGTGAGACAAAATAGACACATTTCCTACTTAAGTTGTTTCTGTCAGGGATTTGGTCAAAAAAGACACAATATTAAGATGATTAGTGTTAACAATAGCATGTTATAATAAATGTTATATTTGTTGTTGAGAATGTGCTAAAGTAGTTGATCCTAGAGCCTTCTCCTTTTTTGAGAAAACTCCTGGTGAAACTGGGTCTAATTCTTCTGACCCATTCCACTCTACCTACTGGGCTTTTTCTTCCTTTTGGAACATCCTCCATGGTTCTGAATCCCTATGACTTTTTTGCTCAGTGATGGAGGGGTGGGTACTCACAGACTCTCCCCTCTGTGTGATAAATTTCCACTGTAGAGTTTATGGCACAGGTTCAGAGCCGCCTCTGGTTTGGAGTTGGAAACTATGAAGTTTTGAAGAGTTTAAACCTACTATTCTAGAGAATGTGTAAGGGAAGCTAGTGTATGTTGGATGGATAGCTCTTAACTTTGGTAAATAACATAGGACAAATGTCCACATAAGGCTGTTTCTCCTGACATGTAGTATGACAATGCTGAGGATTTTTGAAGGTTTTTTTTTGTGTGTGTGTGTATGTGTGCTGTACAAAGCACTCCAACTATGATTTTTTAATCCTTGCTCTAGCTCTGTGTAAGGTAGGTATTTTCTAATTCCCGTTTCATGATTTCACTTTTACTCACTTGCAGAACACCTCACTCACTTTGTAATTATTTGATACATTAGTTGTAATAATTTGTTTAAAATGCAAGAATTACAAAAGGAAGCCTTGGATCCAAGCAGACCTGGCTATGATTCTTGTCTCCTAATGACATGTGTCCCATGGCCCTGAGTAGGCATCTTAAATGGCTGTGAAGTCTGAGCAATAGCAGCATTGTCCTTGTGTGGTTGTTTGAGGGTTTAAAGGTGTCACTATGGACAGGAGTTGATGTGGTGCTTGAATGAAGTCATTGCTCATGTCTGTTAGACCATGTTCTTGTTGTTCTGTAACGTAAGATATGAGAGAGAATGTGCCACGTTGCCAAGGATGGTCTGATAATAATGGCCCCTTTTGCATTCATCTCCCCCAATTTGTGAAAAGTCCAGAAATGGTGAATAGGTTCAATGGTGGCCTAAGGCTAGGGAGGGGTGAAAATGAAGGTACAGAGGTGGCTGTGGTTTGGGAAAAGAAATGCCAGAGATTCCTTGTAGTGAAGGAACTGTCAGCATCATGACTGTGGGGTGGATATATGAATTGACATAGATGAAAAATGTGCACAGAGGAATGCAAGCTACTCTTAGAGACCCTGAAAACAATTTCTCCATGCACTTATGTCTGTACTTGGTTGTGATATTGCACTACCGTTTGTGGAGATGTTAGTGTTTGAGAAACTGGGTAAAAACCTAGATCTCTCTATTAAAGTTCCATGTGAATATCCACGGAACTAAGAATAAATGGTTTAATCAGAGAAGATACAACAGTTTGGAGTGGTGTGTGGTCTTCTCAGTAGCAAGGCTGATTGTTCATCCTGAGTTGAGCCACTTTCTGTAATGAAGCACCAGTGCCTCCTTCAAGAGTTTTCGTTCCTTGGCTTTTTTTTTTTTTTCTTCACACATCTTCTCCTTGGCATCTTTTGTTTATTTTTTCATTTGTTCAATAGCATTTGATTGAGGTAACCAGACACCAGGCTTGAGATCTCAGAGCAGGTGAGAGTTAGAACCATTTGCCAACTTATTGTCTATTTCTTCCACCATAATAAACTCTTCGTGAAGCCAGAGACTTAAGTTTTAAAAATATTTTGTATCTCTAATGCCTAGGACAAACCAGGTCCTTAAACATATTTCCTAGGTGAATAACTAAGTGGAACGCTAAAGATGGTAACCAAGATTTGTGTCTGGTTATCCTTGTTACCCTTAGCATATTGCTTGTGCACTCAAGGGGGTCAGTAAGTGTGGCTTACTTCGGAGGTGCCCAGCCATTGAGGTTTTCTGGGCCACACTGCTTTCTACAAAGTAAAACACATCAGAATCACACAATTTAGTTAAAAAGGGATCACAAAAAAATTCATAATCTTGTATTGGGTCACAGTCATAGCTGTCCCAGGCTGGCCGAGGGTCGGAACCCCTGCTTGGTGGGAGTTTTGTCCTTGGATCTCTGTGATTGTGTGATAGACTATAACTGTTGCCGAGGGCAGAGGCTGACCAGCATGGTTTGATGTGTGCATAGCGCGTCTGCACTCAGGCTGATGCCTGGAACGTAAATGAAAGCTTGTCAATAATCTTATTGATTGGCTAACTCAGAATTGGAGACTGAGGCTCACATGTGCTCAGTGACTTAAGAATGGTCTGAAGGCCAGGAGGCAGCTGAGCTGGCGGCTTCACCTTGCCTTTCTAATTCTCAATTCATTATAGTTTGTGAGTGTCACACTGACTGTAACCGTCCTGGGGTGTCTCATCTGGCCACAGCCTCTCTGTTATCTGCTGCCTACTTCTTCATTTGAGGTCCATGTTGTGGTGCAAAATCTCCCGAGTGACAGGTGGGCAGGATAGGGTGAGTTGTCGACACACACACTTCCCAGAGGACAGCATCTCCTCCAAACACGGTAGCAACAGGGGGGCGTTGTCAGACTAACCCAGCAGAAAGTAATGCTACCTTTTGGCCACCATTGACTTTGTCAGACAATAATGCCACTCAGTTTGAAAGACTCCACTGGGAAGTTGCAGACTTTTAAAACTAATTTGGTGTTTATTCAACTTTGCAATCACTTCTATGTACTATCTGTGTTTCACACACCGTGAAACGGCACTACACTGTGCAATTGAATTAGTTGTACAGTGACTCAAAGGCATTAAACAATGACTTTGATATTTTAAGTACTGACTAGGAGGGATTTTTTAATTCCTTCCTCATAATGAAAGCAGCAACAGAAAAAAAAAAAAAAAAACCAGTTACACAACCCTGGAACACTTATTCTCTTTTCTATTCTGGGTGGACCCCACTGAGACAGGAAAAAAAAAAAGAAAGAAAAAAAAAAACAAACACAAAACAACAAAACCCTCCGAGCATTTAGTTTGCTTAATGGCAGAAGAAAAATTAAACAAGCATAGACGTGCAACCTTAATGACACCCAGCAACAGTAGAATAACAGTTCCCGGCTTCTAAAACCTGTTATTTAATATAATGGGTAAATCTTGTGGGAGCTTTTCAGGTGGTGCTGAGTCTGAAAAAGCAGGGATGTGGTGAGGAGGGGTGGGGGCAGAGGCAGGGCAAGTGCCTCCCTGCTACTCATTTGGTGAAGAGGGTCTCGATCTAGGAACCAGAAAGAGTCCCTGAGGCTGTGGCTCTAAGACAGCCTGGGGAAGCTGGACCTGGTCGTGTGTCGTCAGCTCTGCCAGGAGAAGACGAAGCTTTACACACACACACACACACACACACACACACACACACACACACACACACGGTCTTTCTGAAAATGTACTGACAGAAAGAAAGAAGGGCGGGGAGTCGGGGGAGGGGGGCACTGAACAAAAGCCACGGCATGTGAATTAGTACCTTGGAACCCTGAGCAGTAACTGGGAACAGTTCAGGCCGAAGCACCTAAGTGGTGATTCACATCTGACAATAAACACATGAATAGCTGTTGAAAGCTTGTTTGATTTCCACAAAGAGGTTTAAACAAACATTCGTTTGCTCATTAGTCTTAAACAGCACTTTTATGGCAGAGGATGCATTAAACCTAACGTACGTTTGCAACCAAGATATTTGGTGGTTTTAAAGACGAAGACACAAAGCCATGCATATCGTTTATGCAGAGCGGCCTTGAACTACCTGTAATGGAGTGAGATACAGTTATTATGTATTGATGCTGTGAATCTTCATCCAGCAGGAGAAAGCAAGCAGGGAAGAAGGAAGGCCATGTCTTCAGAGATCAAGACTTAGAGGGGCCCTTTCCGCAAGTAGGATTGAGTTTGCATAAACTCATTTTGTAGTCGTTTTCGTTGTTGCATAATTTTTAAAAAAGCAAGTGCCTTAAATCTGTTCCCTGAGGTAATTTATGCTAAATGCACGTTGCCACCATAAATTCCTTGCTTATGGCAGTCTCTGTTGGGGTGTCAGGTCGGTCTAGGTGACTGAGCAAATGGCCACTTCAAAATTTTTAGGGTAATTGCCTCTATAAGTCGTTTAGCATGGGCCCTGTCAGGAACTCTCTAATTGCTGCTGAAGCCTCTGTTCCCCTCTCCCTCCTGCACATCTATGTGGTGGGAGCTGTTCTCTGTTGCAGGATGCTGTGGGGTCTGTCATCTTCTGTGGCACCTCGGCTTCGTCACTATTACAACCTTTGCTTCTGAAAGTGCCATGAGTCCCAGAAGATGGCTCAGTTGAGTCTAGCACTGTCCCTGTCCAGTCTCTACTCTTGCCCATGAAAACAACAGTTGCGAGAAGATAGGCCATGATGATGTGTTGTGGGATGTTTTGATCGCACTCTGGCACTCTGGAGGCTGCCAATAAAGTTAAACTTTGAATCAGAGGGTGGAGTCAACATTCAGCTGGCCAGAATTAACCATAGAGATTTTGGCAGGCCCAGATTAGGATAGAGAGACACAGGAAGGAATAAGGAGGGGCTTAGAAAGATTCAAGGGTCTTTTCAATCTGGAAATGTGAAGAGGCAGGGTCAGCTCCTCTGTCCTTGGATCTATCGGTTTTTACCCCAATATCTGACTCCCAAGTCTTATTTGATAATAGAACAACATAAGTAATTTCTTCATCTGGTGCTTCAATAATGGGGTTGAAGGGAGAACAAAGAATAAATGACTCATTTATTGCAAGTATTTTTTTTTAATACTGGGGTTGTTATTGGTTTTTACCACAATGCTATGAGCAACTTCTAGTTCTTCTCACCTTATAGGTATGGACATGGAACCCTGCAAAGAAGGATACCTTTGGTTTTGTATGTTAGACTCATGGCCAGCAGCTTCTATTGATGTTTCCACCTATGGGAATTTTTCATTAAAATGCATCCTAAAATATGTTAAATACTGAACTCCTAAAGCCAATTTGTTAATTATCTTGCTTAAAATATGCTTCAAATATATCACAGTTGACATCATATGTCACTGATAGTTGAGTGAAATGGTAACACTTAAATCAATACATGTTTTAAATTTATTTTGCTTATTATGGTTGTCATAACATTTTGACATAGAGGGCTGACATGTCAACAATGCCGTTATCAGGAAGTAAAGCAATGGCATCAAATTGTCTCCCCAGCCCTGTTACTGTTTCAGGGTAAAGTGGGCCCAAGGGGGAAATTGAGCACAATCTCCAAGGAAACATCTACTTAGGAATCAACACAGGTCATCACTGAATCCTGAGCTCAGAGCAAGAGCCGAGGGAGAGAAGACCTCACACAGATTACCTTCTCTCCCCAAAGACAGAACAGCAGAAAGAGTTCCAATGTATAGGATAGACTCTGTGTGCCAGCCCTGGGCAGTGCTCTCTGTGGTTTGCTTCATATCTTCCTCAGAGGTAAAGAAAGTTCTTTATCCCAGATGCACAGCTCAGACAACAGAGGCTCCCAAAGCAGAAGCAACATGTATTAGGTCATAAACCTAGTGCAAAGCCATGCCTAGGTGTGACTGAAAGGCTCGCCCCTTCAGTGCCCGTTTTTACCCTTAGACTCCAGGGCCTCCCGCCGTGATGCGTATCGTTTATGACTGAAGTTGATCCAGCATCATCTTGATGTCCCTCCTAGAGTTCTCCCTTGTTCCCCGGCCTCTCCTATCTTTGCCTGTTGGATGTTGATGCAGATGTGGGAAGAGGGATGGCTTTTACTGAATGCTTCCACACACTTAGAGAGCTGTCGTGGTCATTTTTTTTTCCTAGCTGTTATCAAGCACCTGCAAAGGGACAATGTAAGGAAGAAAGGGTCTGCTTGGGGTTGTTGTTTGAGGAGGTACAGTCTCACACAGTGGGGGAAGTGTGTGCAGGAGTGGTAGGACAGCTGGTCACATGACATCTGAAATCAGGAAGTAGGGAGCCCACAGGAGGTGGGGTCAGGTTGTTAAACTAAAGGCCTGCCTCCCAGTAATCTATTTCTTCCAGGGAGCCTCTACCTCCTAAAGATTCCACACCTTTCTACTCTATTGCCAGCAGTGGTGAACCCATGTCAAACAGGTGAGCCTGTGGGGGAGTTTTACAATTCAACACAACAGAAACTAAGCACTATTTGTCTCCAAGCAGTAGAGATTGAAGGCAGGTTAAAAGCAAACACGGAGATATGGAGTTTTGTTTTTTTTTTTTTTTTTGAATTTAGGATATCAAGCTTTTTTTTGCCCCCCCGCGCCCCCCCAGAGGCTCAATGCAGTTTTGACCATGTTTGAACAAAGCACCGAAGTAGTGAGTTGGAATTCTCCATACAGCTGTATTTCCCATGCTAATGAAAAGCCAGTGTTGAGCTCCTGGTCCAGGGCGGTCCGATGCGATCTATATGTAAATCCCCCTTTTGGTATTGAGTGGGTGTTTAATGGGTACTTGTTGAATGTGTTTGCTCATCCTCAGCTTCAGACTGGCAACTGCTTCTTGTCTTAGGTCCCATCTTCAACTGTCTCTAGGCTTGCAAGTCACATTAGGGTCTATACTGAAGCCGTTATAGTTGACCTTAGACATGAAAAGGCAGTCGCTCTTTCCGGCAGCATCTGTTTAGTTCTGTTCTTATAAAGAAGGTTCCCAGGTAGGCATTGCGGCCAAAGTAGAATAGAGAAATGAGAGCGACAGCCATCAGTCAACCAAGAAGATGATTGCCTAATTATCCTGTTTCTCCATCTTAGGAAGTATTAAATGTTTTGGCTACCAGAAATAGGACAACTTGACCTATATTGAGAAATCTGTGACAGTGCTTTTTTTTTTTTTTTTTTTTTTTGGTAGAAATGCTGTTTGAGCTGAGCTAGGAAGAATGAATGAAAAAGTCCAGGCATGGTGGCATATGACCACAACTCCAGCATTTAAGAGTCAAGAGGATCCTCAAAATGAGGCCAACCTGGGATACAAAATAAGACCCTGTCCCAAAAATGTAAGACAAAAAGGGATGAATAAGAATTGACCATGGTCAACTGAGCAGGGTAGTAGAGGGACAGTGGTGGTGACCACAGTGAGAGAGCAGTGGTGAGAATGTCCCTGAAGATGCAGATCACTGGGTCCCGAACAGAAACTGGATTAATTTGCCTGCAGGTTTCAGGGTGGAAGAGAACGCAGCAAGATGAGTTTTTGTTGTTGTTTGTTTTCTGAGATGGGATCTTGCTATGTAGTTCAGCTTGGCCTTGAGCTCCCTATATAGTCCAGGCTGGCCTCCAATTTGCAGTGACTCTCCTGTCTGAACCCTGACTGCTGAAGTCACAAACATGCACATACCACCATGCCCAGTCTCACACACACACACACACACACACACACACACACACACACACACACACACACGTTATATATATATTAACCAGCTAAGACATTTTAGTTGCAACAATAAGAGGTACTTAGTGGCCCCAGTAAACAGGAAACTGCAGAGGTAAGGTGGCTTCAGCCATGACTGAGTCACCCATGACTCTATTTCCTTTTGGTTTTCCGAGCTCTATTTTCCCCTACTATGTGTCTGAACCTCATTCTCAGGCCTATCCAGAAAAAGAAGAATCTCAGTAGACCATGTTTCATGGGAGACTTGAGAGTCACCATTCTTGGGCAATGTTCATCACAACACTAACCCAAACCCTGCACTGTGTTGAGGAGATGTTCAGTGGAAATGACTTGTTTAGCTTGGCCTGGGACAGATGGTCTATTTCTAATTGCAAGAAAGACACATTCTTCTCCAGAGGCCCAGGTATTAAGAAACCAAGGCTCAGGGCTGTTGGGAAGGTATGGAATAGCTGTGGGGGGCAGGCACCCACTGCAAGGCTGAACTGCTGAAATTGGGTCTGGATCGTGGGATCTGGGATTTACCAAAACCACAGAGAGTCAAGACAGGATTTTTGTCAGGTCGTAATACCATCAGATTGGTTATTTAGGGTCATCATTGTGAATCCTATTCCCATGTGCTCATGGTTTCTAAGAAAAGTCATTTTTATGTAATTAAAATAATCATTAGCTTAAGAATAAAAACAAATTATCTTTTCTAATAATTTTAGCCTATTATTAATAATAACTAGTAATAGTAATAAAGTAGCCACTGTGTAAAGAGATTTACAAGTGTTTACCAATTTTCACTATAACCCTGACAGATAGGTCCTGTTATTACCCCATTATTACTGGTAGCAAAACAGATACTGGAAGGTTAAATAATTTCCCCAAGGTCCCATAGCTGGTAAATAGCAAGACCATATCTATGTAAGTCAAAACACTGTAGTATTCCAATGAAAACTCTGGGTGTAGGGGACACAGTCATTATTTACCTGCCAAACAACCCTGGGCTCATACCAGGACTCAAAAACCTCAACTGGCAAAATTGGGTAAAGCATATCATAGTAAAAGTAATTGGGGTAAAAAAAAAAAAATAGAAAACAATGTTTTCTGAACGGGGCAAGACCACCACATTCATAAACTCACAGCAGCTGTGGTTGCCTGCACAAGACCTGTACAAGATAAAGCCAGTCAATATTCTTGCAAAGAATGGGCATGGGCTCATGAGCCCCCATCCCTAACTGATGAGCTATTTACAGTGAATGGCTTCTGGAGAAAGGAGGGGTCAGTTTACTTTAAGGGCATGGCTCTTGGTAGGACTATGGCACTTCAGTGGATAGGCTTACACTCATGAGTATTTGGGTAGGACAATTGGACTTGATGGTCATTAAAAATAAAAAAGAGGACATGAAGTTGGATGTGGATGGGAAAGTAAGTGTTGATCTTGGAGGAGACAGGGAGAGGAGTTGTAGCACGAATCTTAAAAGGTCTTATTAATAAAAACAAACCCGAACCAGGTATTAGGTTAAAGCTGAAAGATCAGAAAAGCAGAACAGGCCACAGGTACCTCAACTTGCCAGTTCCTCAGCTGGTCCTGTTTCCTCAAACTGGAAGCCTCTGAGTCCTCATCCAGATGGATCTCAGCTGAACTGCTGCTCAAAAGTTTAAAAGCTTAGCCAGCTCTAGTTCCTGGTTTTCATGCCTTATATACCTTTCTGCTTTCTGCCATCACTTCCTGGGATTAAAGCCTCACTGGCTGTTTCCAGTGTGGCTTTAAACTCACCGAGATCCGGATGGATCTCTGCCTCCAGAAGGCTAGGATCAAAGGTGTGAGTGCCACCATTTTCTGGCCTCTATGTCTGTCTAGTGGCTGTTCTCTGTTCTCTGACCCCAGATAAACTTATTAGGGTGCAAGATATATTTTGGGGAACATAATATCACCACAAGGAGTGGCAGGTGAATATGGCCAAAATACATTGTATGAAATTCTCAAAAATTAATAAATGTATTATATTAAATATACTAACATAAAATTTGCTATTTTGAGTTTTTGAATATGTAACTGATATGGATTATATTTCAGTCACTATTTACAATCTTTTTAATGACCTCAAGGAGTGCATCTGTAAGCATTAAGCAGCAATTCTGCATTTTATCCTCCACTTGGCTTCTAGTCACCTCTAACTACTTTCTACCTCTCTGAGTTTTCCAATTCTGCATATTTTCTATAAAGAATCATAGTATTTCTTTTTTTCTGTCTGGCTCATTTCATGTATGCTGTACATTCAAGGCTCTTTATACTGTGGCATGTATCAGAACTTCATTCCCTTTTCAAGGTTAAATAATCTGCCACAAAGTTGACAAAACCATTTTTGCTAACACAGTGATTACAAAATATTTGAAATTCAATAATTAAAATTTAAATGGCGTGCTACCATGCCTGATGACCCGAGTTTGATCCCTGGACCCACTAGATGGAAGGAAGAACTGAATCCACAAGAAGTTATCCTGTGACTTCCACACGTGTGACATGGCACATGTGTGTACTCATGTGCACACACATAGAATATATGGGTAAAATATTTTTTCAATGCTAAAAACATTTTAAGTAAGGAGTATATCCTGTAGTGTTCTACTACCTTCATACTACCTCTAAATCTTAAATGCTATAGCACTGTTTCCTTGATTGCAGTAGCCTGTCCAACTTAGAGAGCCCTGGTGGTTGCAAGCGTAACCCCTCTGAGCTGTGGGCAAGGTCTTGGAGAATTATAGTGAGCCTCCATAAGAAAATTGTTTCTATAATCTTTCTCGCCATCAACTGTTAACACCATGCCTTATATGTTAAGTGCTTAATGCCTATCTGGGTTTCAGTTTAAATGAATACTAGCAAAACTGTATCAAGTATTTGCAATATACTCAAGGCACTATGCTAGCAGACAGATACCATAGAGAGCAAACGTGAGGCTTCTGTTGTCTTGGAGACCCTTCGCCCTGCAGAGTGGCAGTAGTGATGACAAGAGTTGGTGGTCTTAAAAAATACTACCCATGCTTTCTAGTTTCATAGCTTTTTGTCTCCAAAGAATGTTTACATGTGCGAGCTTATTTAGTGCCCCAATGTTTGACATTCATTTACATTTTAAAACTAATGGCATTTTTAAAAGTAGGTATGAAATAGAACTGATTTGGAAAAGCATATAAGTTGACTGTAAGATTTTGAAGGTTTGGTTTTTATGGGGTGGAAAATGACGAACGCATTCCTTCAGAGGAAATAATGCATTTATATCTAAAAATGGTTGGCGTAAAAACTTCTATTCTAAGCCCAGGTGGGAGATGTGTAGTTCTCCTCCTGCTGTTTTATGACCCTGAATCTGATAGCCCAAAATTGAAGTTAAAAGGTGTCTTCAAACAAGAGGTCTGGAGCAGCACATTTCTCTAGTCAGTACTGAATGTTCCTGAGCAGTGGCGGTTAGCTGGGAAGGCTCTTACAGTCTCCGCACTTCTCAGTGGGTTTTCTGAGTTCACCAGACTTCCTGTCACCCAGCGCTCATCCATACGCTTGCTTGTCAACAGTGTCCTAGTAGAGAAGAGGGTAAGTAAACATGAGCTGCCACATAGACCTCAAAAGCTTTCTGTCTCGGTGTGGAGTTGAAAGTGCCGGCCACCATCTTCATTTGTTACAAGCTCTTCCTCCCTGGAGACCACAGAGAAGAGAAACATGGAAAGAGCGGACATTTGGTCAGAAGTGGCTTGGAGGAGATGGGGCCTCTCACAGGTTTCTGCTAGACATTTAGTCCTGCCATTGCCAAGTTCGGGGTGAAGGGGTCACAGGCAACAGGGCAGTACCATTTGGAGGATCCAAATGCTCACCATGGTTATCAAGGTACCTTTTGTCAAACATTTGAAAAGAAAACCTACTGCATTTGGATGGACAATCCCACCTAAGAAAACGGTGCAGCATGTGGAGAAGACTCTTGGTGTGGGAGGAAATTCCAGTTCAGTCTGGTTTACAGAAGCTTCAACCACAATGTCTTTTCAAAAGGCTATCAGGATTCAAACATTACATCATCTCAAGAGCCTCTCATTGGCTGACAGGCTGGAGTCTGGTTCTCTTTATCCAGCTCTTTCCCAGTCTGGATGGTGCCTATACTGACTGTGGGAGTACAATTCTCTGTTACATGTGTTGGCACTCAGCATTTGGGCAGAAAGCACTTTAGGGGGGCTTCTTTCTGTAAATCCTTCACCCTCGTTTAAGTTTTTTATGCTTATAGTGTCAAAAAAAGTTATTTCAAATGGCTTTGTTGCTATGTAATTGCAAAAACAGCATCACTGAGAGAAATCATTCAATAAAAGCCTTTGAAAAAATAGCCTCAAGCCATTATATGATCACCTTCCCCACACCTCAGTCTTCTCTCTTAGAGCCACATTTCTGAGTTCTGGATCAGCATTTGTGGCAGATTATGTACTTTGCCCTGTCATTATTGATGGATATTAAAATTGCAGGCTTTATAAATAAGCAACCAGTTAGAAAAGACTGAAGTAACCTTCTAGGGCTGCCAAAGAGTAAGTATTTTGGTGAATAGTGACAATTTGAGCATTTTCCACTTTATCTAAGAAATGGCATTAATTTAGCTAATGATTTCAAAAGCATATCACGCTGGATTCCATACAGTCTTCCCACGGGATAACCAGGTAGACACACAGACAGTCATTGTGGGTTAGACACAAGAGCTTGGAAGTTGTAGGAGTTAGGGAGTTAGCTTGACTTTATATCGACTTTGCTTTCTTCTAAGGCTGCTATAGGACATACACGTTTTCCAATTTCAAAGCTAAATTCATCTTTATTTCAAGCATTTTTTTTTTTTACATAATATTCTTTGAGGTTGATGAAGACAACTCCAGGAATCGAAAAGCCAGATCAGGAGTGATAGATCTGGGGGCAGGAAGAGTGTCCAGCACAGAGAAACACAAAGATCAGGGTATGTGCCCTCTGATCTCACACATTTTGGCAGAAGGGCTGATGGCTGAGATAGAATGGACCAAACTTTTTAGGAAGCAACCAGCTGCATCTTGGGTTATCAGTCGTGAGGTGCTTTTGGTTTCCCTGGAAACAACTGTGAGACTTGGACCCATCAGTAGGATTTGGTTTCCCAAACTATAAAGTGGGAGATGAAAGAGTGAAACCCCAATGGCTCATCTGTAGAGGAGACAAGAAGATGCCCAGAGCGGAGCAACTAGCTGGAGAGAATTAGCCATCACCGTATTCTCTTGCACACAGGGACTTGCCTTTAAGTGGATATATGATTGGTAGATGGCTCAGAATGACAGTCTTGAATACAATAAAATAATTATCTTTGTAAGGGCTAAGTTTGTGTATTCTTACCTGGCTTAACAATATTCCCTTGCTATTTGTGACAATTACAGCTGTTTTCTCTCTTTCTTTAGATGAGAAAATAAACTTTTATTTCAAAATAAGATAATTTTAAATAATGGAAAACAGGGAAGAAACATGAGCAGGCACACTGTATGTGAAGTTGGAAGTACTGTGCGAGTTCCCTGGCTCTAGGGACCCACTGTGTGTTGTTAACTCTCAAATCAAAACACAGTCCTGTGACTTGGGGGTTTCAACACGCTGCTGATGAACGTGCTTGGATATCCTACAAACATTTTCGGTTTAGTACAGCCCTTTTGTGTCTCAGCTTTGAGATGTTTTTGACTTCATTCCTAGCTCAGATCAGTCCTAGCATCATCTCTACAAAGCCCAATCTGGCATAGAACTTGCAGTCACCCTTCTCAGTGCTGGGGTGACAGGTGGGCATTCACACCTAATCAACATCAACTTATACCAGGAGTACTGAAAGCTTTCTAGGTAGCCTGATGTGACAACCATTTTCTAGAAGGTGGGAGCCCTTTAGCCCAAAGCTCAGGATTATCAGTCACACTGAAAAGAACGAAAACAAACCAGGCTATGGCTGTGTATTCAGTTCTGATTCAGAAACCACCATCTTTCAATGATCCACACTGTAAGGCAGGCTCCTCCTGAAGTAGACCCTGAGGATGTATCTAGGCAGTGTCCTACCCTTGCCAGGAATGGGAGGGGACACATGGGCATAAGAATGGAGTCAAGCAGTGATGTGGTCTCCAAAAAGGGTGACTTGAGGGTCTAGACCTTTGTACCCTTACAGTGGGTGGTCACCCCATATGTCATCTTGGGGGGGTATATCATAGATTTCCGCCTAAGGAATGCCTAACAAATCACCTTAAAGGGGTACAAATTTATTTCTACTCAAGGTTTCAAAGGTTTTAGTTATAGCTGTCTCTTATTTCTGAGCTTGTGGTAAGGCAGAAGAACAGAGTCATCATAGGAGGGCATGGCAGAGCAAAACAGCTTGCCTCATAATGGACATAAGGAGAGAGATGGGGGGAAAGAACATTTCAAAGTCATATCCCCAGTAACTACTTCCTCCAATTCATTCCTGTCCTCTAAAGTTCAGTCACCTCCTTACAGCACCACCAGTTGGGGAACCAAGCCTACCACCTATTAGCCTTTAGAAGACATTTCAAATCCAAATTGGCCATGACCTTAGGTTAGGTGGCTCTCTAGGGTAAGTCCTAGTAAGGGACTCATTTGACAGCTATCAATGCTCAAGCCTTGTGGAGCCACAGTAGCTACGGGTAGTGCACTGCAACATCTATCTACCACAGTTCTGATCAAGGGTCCCAGCAAAGTTCTATGATCATTCCAAATGTAAGCGCTTTCTGTCCTTTGAAAAACTGTCAAAGCAAATTCAGGGCAATAAAAACTTCAAAGGACTCTCACTGGCCCAGAGCGATGGCAGATTTTTCAAAAATATCATAAGGCAAGATTCTTATTCTGAATTTAACGACTTCAATTGCAAACAAATGGTTTTATCCTGAAAGAGATAGTTGTTAGCCCACAGAGACCTCTGTTTTTGTTAATCTGGATTGTGGCAGGGCACAGAGGTAGGACAGTTGCCTCCATTACACTCTGCTTGAAGGAATGATTGATTTCACTTTTACTGCCCCAGCCAGAGCCTTCATTCTTAGAGAGTAAGATACAGGGTGCATTCTAGATCTTTCTGGGTAAGATGGGTAGAATCTGCTGCCAAGTACAGAAGCATTAGAGCTTCGAAATGGAATCTAAATTCTGATTGTGGGTTTGGAACAATGCCTTATATGGCGTGGCTGTTCGGAGCCACTTCAGGGAGCTACTGTGGGTTGGTTCATCATGGCATTGCCTGGGATAATCAGGGGTTGTCTGAGATTCGGGAGGTGAAGCAAGAAGATATGTGTGCCTAATGTTGAAGAAAAGCATTTTTATGTCTGCTAACATTTATGGTGTCCGATTGAGTGGGTTAGCAAAATAAAGACAGATGGCAGCAGATTAATGCGAGTGCTCACAATACCTACAATATTGCGCCCACTCCAGCTGAGGCTCTCCAGCTCAGCTTCCTCCACGACTCACAGTCAAATGTCACTTAGTGACCCTGAAGAGACGAGCAATTTATGATGGATCAGGAATCAGGATTAAGCATACATTTATCATGGAATGAGGAATCAGAAACTTCATTTAATGTGTAACTGTGATGTTTGTCTGGGACCTGGTGGATCATTACTTTGCAATCGCTCCTTGTGTTAGGAAGCAGGAATTGATTAGCCCAGGGTCATTAAGTCCATCCCCTGCCTCCAGGCCGTACAGTTTGTGTAAATGGTTCCAGCTGGATGGGTCTTTATGCTGTTCTTAAGGAGCTCCTGAAGAGGAAATTACGAGATATCCCCAGAAGAGTGCACATTGTGAGGGTCACACAGCCTTTAGAGCCAACAAGTTCTTTGTCATGTTTAAGGTTGTCCTGAAAGCTAGGTGCTCTTATCAGTTGATACTCAGTAGAGATTAAACACGGGGTAACCGTTCTTTGAATTCATTTTTACCGACATAAGGGGAAAATAGGAATACGTCTGTTGACATTCTTCATGAGGCTGTTGGGAAGATCAAAGAAGATGGGGTTGGGGAGATGACTTAAGGGTAAGAGCACTTGCTGTACAGGCACAGACACCAGAGTATAAATCCCCAGCACGCATTGTTCAAAGTTAGTTGTGGCTGAACACGCATCACGCATCTGCAACTACAGTGCTGTGTGTATGTGTGTGTCTGCGTGTGTGTGGTGGGCGGGGGTTGTTGGAGACAGGAGAAGAGTTGGAATGTGCAGGTCACCATTGGTTTAGTGAAAGAGACACTGTCTCAAGGGAATAAGACAGAGAATTATAGAGTAAGCCACCCATGTTCTTCTCTGGCCTCAGCACATGCATGCACACACATGTACACACACAAGTAAGAAGACAATGATAGGCAAAGAACCATCATGCTTTTATGTTAGATTGAGACTTAGTAATGCCAGGAAACACACCGAGATCAACTAGACACAATTAAGCGCTGATCTGGAAAAGAAGCAGCAGTGTGATAAAGAGTGGGAAAGCCTCAGTGAATTAGCTTGAGAGGACAGGTTGGAGATGGAGTCTGTGATGCCTGAGGTTGATCGCATGAAGCACTTGACAGGGTTGTGTTCAAGTCCATTTTTCCTCATCACAGTGTGATACTGAGTGTTGCTATGCACGGTGGGTGTCATGATTGTCATTGCTGGGTGTAAGTGCTATTTCCTCTAATTTTTCTTTCCTAACTCTACGATCAGTGCAGACCATTTGGTTCCTGGCTGAATCCAATTACTCGCAGGAGTAGTGTGAGTTTGGTGTTGAACCAGAAACCCACCCACTCACTGCACATGTGTTTCCGTATCACACAATGAAAAATACATTGTAGCTTCAGCCTCTGATAAATGATGGTAAATTTTTCCCAACACTGGAATTTTTCTAATGTCTGATAAATGTCTTTCATAATTCACCGAAGCTTTTTTGAGTATAAGAGCACATCCATTATAGAGCCAAGATATGAGTGTTGCCTGTATTCTGCCTCTGACAGGACCCACCTCTGCTTTGCTGACATTTAAGCTGAGCCGTTTTATTGTCACTGCCCAATGGGCTACGCTGATACCCTGAAAGAGTTGTGACCCTCTTTCTTTCCCTTGATACTTGGGCACAATTTGTCCTGTCTCTTTCACCCTTGGAGAGCTCCACAGCTGGTCTGTAGGATAGCCAATATCATTTTTATGATAAATGAAGGCTTTTCTTAAAGTACAGTATCTCTTCCGCCGTCGTGAGTGGAATGCCTCCTCCAAGGACTGTCAAGTTCCTAGTTGTAGCTATGACTTGGTCATTTCTGCTCCCTGATTCTTTTTCCTTTTTTTTGTCTTTTCTAAAGCTTGGGTTTATTTCTTTCCTACATTTTCTATTTGATTCCTGAGGCTTCCTAGCAGTTTGCTTTGTTGTGGTCCATGTCTTTCAGGAACTTAAAAAAAAAATAAAGCGTTATTTTTGCCTTTTGGTAGTGAGTGGGGGCTTAAATAAAGAGCACATTGTGAAGATTGAAAATAATGCAATAAAATCTGTAACATTTGCAACAGTGTCTTATGGAACTTCTGCTGCCAAGAGCAACCTTTATTCCGCCAAATCCCTCAGCAATCCTGTGGTAGATGTTAGAAAGGCCAGGAAATGGAGGGTTAAATGGAGTAGGTGCTTTGTCTGTTTTCATATATTCAGCAGGTGACAGGGCCAGAATTCAAAGTTATGTTCTCTGATTATTTATCTCATGTCTTTTCAACTAGACCACAGTGTTTATCACCAACTAGAACTTCTAATGATATTTATTTGACACACATTTAACAACACACATAACAGTTACAGCCTGCCTTGTCATTAGGTACCCATGGTAACGTACATAAATGAACAGAATAAGTGTGTTTTAAGCACAGCCAAAGCCTGCATCTGTGGGATGATGGGGGTGAGCAGAGGAGAGGGGAAAAGAGGCTGAGTTTCTTGATGATAGTCCACTCTGTAGACACCTGTGGAAGGTTCTGTCCTAACTCCAGCCAGGCCTAATACCTTTGGCTGGTAAAGTGAACAAGCCAGAGGATGGAGAATGGGAATCCATTCACTTTTATTTCACACAGTTGCTTGCTTTGTGGGGTGGGGGTTTGCATTTTCTGATTCTAGAAATGAAAGAGAAAGATGCCTCTGAGAATATTTTTGAATTTATTTTTTAGTGGTTATTGGGTGGCTAAGGTGACAAGCATGTGTCTGTGATTATTTTGTGTTTCAACTAGTCTGGTAGTGTTTAGATATTTGGCCAACAATCAATCAGGATTTGTCTGTATTTTTGGATGAAATTAACATTTAATTAAGTATGCTGAGTAAAGAGAGTTATCCTCTCTAGCATGGGTGGCTCTTGGGTTGGTTGGAATGGGTACCAAGATTTGTGTGTTGGAATCAAGTCCTCAAAGCAAGAGTGCTGATAGGTTGGATCTTGTAGAGGTGATTGGGTCACGAAGGAATAAAGGATCATCACAGCAGGGAAGTAGTTATCATGAGAATGGGTTTGTTATGAAATCATTTGGTCTCACTCAGCTTCTCTCTTGCTGTGATGCGCCATCTGCCATGCTAGGATGTGGTAAGCAAGTCTCCACCAGATACAGCCTCTCTGGACTGGCCATTCTAACCATCAGAAATATAGGAAGCAAGTCTATGTTTCTTAAGAATCAAGGTAGCTTACCCAATCAGATGACACAAAATGAACAAAAACCCTGACTTTCCCACTAGTAAGAACGGACTCCTGTAGTCTGACATTGGAGCTGCTATGTTCCCTTTGTGCCTAAAAAGTGAAAGGATCAAGGCTCAAGTAACAGCATCCAGACACAAGTTATTTTTAGGAATATATGTATGTATATGTATATGGGGTGTTAGAGGGAGGAAAGAGAAAGGATAATGAGTGATTATACTACAATCTCAAAAACAAAACATTCTGAAGATCCAGGTGTTCCTATGAGCAAGGTCCTGGATGCATTTATTTAATGTGTATTATATGACTAAGTTGCTTATTTAGTTTTTCAGTTCATTAAATCAGACCTAAAACTATATTTTAATTCCTCTTGTTTATTTCATGGTTTCAAACTATTTGGTTTTATTTTCAGTATTATTGAGCACACCCAAATCCAAATACATGAAGAAGGAATTATCTTGGTAAAAGCTAAAAACATCAATCAAAATATAGTATTTGTGACATTTTAAACTGATTTTTATTAGCCATTGCTATTAATTTGCTTTCTGATTCAAAATAAATATTCATTTTCAGACCTAAAAATAACTGAATGGAAATATTAGTTCTTCTGGGGTCTCATCCTTGCTGGATTTTCAACTAGAATTTCACCATTGACTCATATAAACCAATGCCTCTGTCTTCTTCCTCTCCTCCATGACAACATAACATTCCCTCTTGGGTTCCTCAGATCATGGCACCTGCTTGTTGAGACTTGGATTCTAAACAAACAAGATAATCCCCACTCCAAAGGAACATTTAATATGATATGATGTGGTAAGATATGATACACACACACACACACACACACACACACACACACACACACACGTGTGTGTGTGATTCAAGACCAAAGGACAATACAGCATACCAGGATAGTTTGAAAGCAAGAGAACCACTCCCTCCTAATTTTGTTTAACATCTTTCACATCTTATCCTAGAGCCATATCATTATATGGTGCTCAATAGGCTCCATACTGCATCTGACATCTCTTACCTCACTCACACTCTGAACAATCCTTTAAGTTGGATACTGCAGTTCTAATTATTTGCAAGTTTGAGATGATGAATGCCCAATGTGAGTGGTGTTGTTTTTCAGCAGAATTCTGTATTTTTCTTTCCATCTCATATCATACCACATGACCTGTCTTTTCTCTCCTCTCCCCACTGACAGGAGACATGAGGGATGGATCTGGGTAATCCAGTGGCGGTGAGCTGGGTCCCAGCATTAGCAATCATGGCCAGTGGTGGGTGCAAAGAGAAGTTCAACATTTGGGCATGGGATCATGTTTCACGCTGTAATTGGCTGTGCGTGGCATGCCCAATCTATGTGTAATGCAGTGTGGGGGAGAAGTGTTATATGATATTAACATTTTCTAGGGAACATTTTTCCCCTCCACCTACAGAGAACCTTTAGTACGCACAGATGTATTTTTTTTTCCTGTGAAGCAGATCTCACAAAGGGGAGGCTCAGCAGTGGATTCGGAAGGCAGTTGGAGAGAAAGGAGCAGGCTTCCTCTAAATGCTTATCCTTCCTTTTCCAAAATAAGTGGGCAAGAGGACCAACCTCCTAGCATGCTCATAGGACAGATGCAAGGAATCGTAACAATCTACAAATCAGGAAACTGCCAACCAGGACAGGCTCTGAGAGCCCTGTAACATGTCTTTAGAAAAGTTTGTCAGGAACCATTTATTCCCATCATCGGTTGGGTGGGGCTGGTACTAGTTTTTCTACTTTATGGATAAGAAATCCAAAAAGAGATTTCAAGTAACTTTAGAGATTATAAGGACATTGAATTGGAGTGGAGATTTGAACTATACCTGTCATTTAAACTATATATTCTCACTTATGTGTGTCAGTTTAATTTACAGCCAGCACAGACTTTACTCACAGTCCTGTTATGGTCCCGCTCAGCTAACTATGGCTTGCAATGTCTTAGGGTAATAGCTCTCAACCGTGCTATCCACCTGGCACTTCTCAACAAATCTAAGATGGGAGCTAGGGAGCTAGCTCAGTTGGTAAACGGCAAGCATGAAGGCCCAAGTTCTGCCCTAGGAAGCTGAGCATGGTGGCATTCACTTGTAACCCCAGTGCTCTGGAGGTGGACACAGGAGGAACCTTGGGCTTCACTGGTCAGCTAGCCAAGCCAAAAATGGTTCCAATCGGAAACTCTGTCTCAAAACACAAGGTGGATGGCTCTTGAGGGATGACATCTGAGATTGACCTTGAATCTCAACACAGACAGACAGACAGACAGACACACACACACACACACACACACACACACACACACACACACACTCAGTGATAGAATATAGAAATCTCCCTACCTCTAGCCAGACAGAATTCTGTTGGGAGGCTGGATTAAAAAACTTCACTAGGTCTGTTCAGTGCTTATGTGTTCTAGTCTGGTGTACATATCTAGATCAGGTCTCCCAGATGTTGTCCAAACCTCTTGTATATATTCTTAGCAAGACCCATACTTATTTGGCATCTGTGGAAAACATACTTCTGATAGGTGCAATTCTGTAAAGATGCCAATGACTCATGCCTTGTAGTTCCTCTCCCATGAGTGTGGGATGATGTATGACCACAACGTTGCTCTGGATGATGCCTGACTTTGGCTTGATAAGAAACTGAAGTGCAGTGCCCTTTGTGTGGACTCCTGACCATGGGATTTGGGAATAATAACCTTGTTCTATTTAACCTTTCTAAGCTTGTGAAATTTGTTACATAACAATAAAGCCGCCCATATACTAAAAAATAAAGTTTTTCTAGAAGAAAACTACTACAGTATTTATCCTTTTTAATTTATTCTAGGTGAAAAGAACCATATATCAAAGAGAAGAGGAAGAACAGGCCCTAGTCAGATATGTTTGTATCCAAACTTCTGCTCATCTACCCAGTGTTTTGTGTATGTGTCGCTCTATGTGTATGTACATGGATGTGCTTGCATATACACATGCTTATGGGTGAAACAAGAATAACGTTTATTATAACTTCAGAAAATTCATATATCATGAAGTTAAACTTTTTAAAGGATAGAAGCCACTGGATTTTTAGTGTATTGACAAGGTTGACTACCTACCATAAATATCCAATCTGGGGTACTTTCATTATGCCCCCCAAATCCTATACTCATTAGCAATCATTCCTCATCTCTCACTCTTCTTCACTTCTCTAACTACTTACCTACTTTCTATTTCTGTGCATCAACATACTCAGAAAATGCATACAAATTGAATCATGAAATCCGTCACTTTTTGTGTTTAGCTTCTTTCATATAATATACTGTTTTCAAGATTCATCTGTTATATAATAAATAAAATGTAGTATGACTACACAATGGATATTATACAGGCATAAAAAACAGAATGACCTGGTTTTACAGAGTTTTTATCTTCTAAATTAATATTTAATTTCTCATAGTTTAGTTTATATTAATGTCAAGTGGATTTTAATTATATGCACATCATTTACTGCCCTATAACTTTATTCATGTCCCCTCAACTTGTTGCTTTCTATTAAATAACATGGCTACACATTAGTTGCCCATTAGCAGAAATTATACATTATTGCTATAAGAAATTTTTTTAAATTTTACAGGGGAAAAGAAATATAAGCAGAAGACGAATCTGCAGACTTTCATATTTTCCTGTGTCATGATATTTACCTATTTCTTCTCACAAACTCATTTACTCTGTAATGTTGTTTCAGTTCAACTAGGATTCCTTTCATGACTCTCGCAGGACAAGCCAGCTATCCACAAACTCAGGTCCTGATCATCTGATGTGTGTGTATGTGTGTGTGTGTGTGTGTGTGTGTGTGTGTGTGTGTGTGTGTGTGTATGATGTTTGAAAGATAGTTTTGCTGGATATAGAATTCTCATCTTTCTGCCAGATGCCTGAGTGTGTCTTTCCACTGCTTTCTGGCTCCCATGGTATTTGAGAACAAATCACCAGTTAGTTGTCAGAATGCTTCCCTGTGTGTGTTGAGTCACTTCTTACTTCCATGGTGCCCTACGATTAACCAAAGTTAAGAATTTAGGGACTTCACACGTCTGACCTGAGCATGTAGCTAGCCTTATGACATACAGATTTCTAGATTCCCAGGAATGTCCCAGAAAATTTCAAATCATGACAAAACATTTTATTTCCCAATTTCATCTGTAAGTTTTTTTTTTTCCTTTTCTTTTCGAGACAGAGTTTCTCTGTGTAGCTTTGCACCTTTCCTGGAACTCACTCTGTAGTCCAGGCTGGCCTCGAACTCACAGAGATCCACCTGGCTCTGCCTCCGAAGTGCTGGGATTAAAGGGATGCATCACACTGCCCGGCTCATCTGTAAGTTTTTAGTTAATATTTTGTTCTTCCTTCTTGTCATGGTTGGCTCCAGCATGTCACACCCAGCTACTACTGTTTGGATATGGTCCCAAGGTAGAAGCCCCAGAGGAATTTGAGTCAATTCATATAAAGACATATATTCATCTAGGAGCTTACAGGCAATTGTTCAAATGATGGTAGTTTTCTGGGAAATCTCTAATGGTTGCTAAGTTGCTGATTTTTCAGTGTAACTGTGAGACTGGTAGGCTTGCGGGCTACAGAAGGCAAGCAATGATGTGATAAAGTTTTTTTTTTTTTTCTTATGAAAATCCAGAGGTTTTGCTTAGACAAGTGCACCTCCTGGTTGTACTCTTTTGGTGCATTTTCTGATTTCTGAACACTTTGATTTTGACAATATCTGCTAGTGTTCCTTTTCTTTTTATAAGAGACTAGATTTATACTACCCTATTTTACACATTTTCCTCATCATTCAACAGATTTATCACTTCCCCCTTTTTTGGTAATGTGTAGCATTAGTGTGATAGTTGGCTCTTTTGTCAACTTGATATAAGCTGGGACCATCTGGGGAGAGGGAACCATCTAGGGAGAGGGAACCTTGCTTGAGAAAGTGCCTCCAGCAGAATGACCTGCACACAGCCTGAGGGGCATTTCCTTGACTAATGACTGATGTGGGGGGCCCAGTCCCCACTCAGGTAGTCCTGAGTTGTGTAAAGAAGCAGACCAAGTCAGCAACAGGGAGCAAACCATAAGCAACGTTCCTGCAAGACCCATGCTTCAGTGCTCGCCTTGGGATTTCTTCCTTCATTTCCTGTCCTGATTTCCCTTCCTGATGATGTAAGGTGGAAGAATTGCTTTAGATCATGGTGTTTCTCACAGCAATAGAAAGCAAAGTAGAACAGGTAGGGATGGTCTAGCCTTGCTCGAGGCTTCATGATCGGCATTGCATGGGAAATACATTGAAATATAAGGATTTCAAAGAAAGGGGTAAGTTGAAAACACATTGTCTCAGTTATAGAACTTTGGTAAAGACACCTGTCAGTGGAGTGATCTGATGAGTTTGGCTGCTCCATTTGAGTGCTTTCTCTTTCCCAGGTAGAGTTGTTGTAGGGAGCTGGTTTCCTAGCCTGGAGCTACATTTTCCACTCTCTTCCCCTGTATCTAGGGGAATCATGTCACTTCTACCAGCATTACGTTGCTGCTGAGTGTAAGGCACTAAGAAATGAAGATACTGGAACTACAAGAACAGGGGTCCAGTATACCCATTGGGTTTTGTCTGTTTGTTTTTATTTTGATTTGTGTTTTCTCTTTGAGGAAAATCAACTCTGCTGATCTGTTATTATATGTTCTTGTTTTGTTATAGCAAATAGGATGGCCCTAATTCAAATGATAGACCATTAGAAAGGCTCATTTGATCAGCACATGAATATATATTAGAATATTCTCTATGTATATATATAGAATATGTGTACATACTAGCGTATGTACTATAGAGCACATATAGAATATATATGTGAATATATATTCATTAGTTTTATACACACACACACACATACACATACACACACACACACACACACACACATACATACACACACTGCTGATACTGCTGGTACATGCCTTTGAGGGTCTTCATGTGAGAGCTTCCACTGGAGTACAGCCAGCCAATCTGAGCCTGTCTACCTGGGCCATTACAATTAGCTAGTAAAACTCTTTGGAAGAACTCCTATTTGTCAGGTTGGGGTTGATGACTTGTCCCCCTGAGAAGGCCCTCCTAAGAACACAATCTAACCTTTAACTGTCTAACAAACATGCGTGCTACACTGAGAAAGAATGGATTTCTTTTATGCGGGCCCAGCAGGGCTTCTCTAGGCCAAGGTCAGACTCTTAAAAGAGACGATGTCAGGTTGGAAATATCAGGATGGCAGCCTGATGTCAAATTTAACATCTGGAGAGTCATTCTGGGAGTCGGGAATGGCAGAGAAAGTGGAGAAAAAGGCATGAGGTGGGAGCAGAGGACACTGGCAGTGATTTGGGACACATGTGAGGCTCCCCAGGGACCCCTTGAATCAGAGAGCTATGGACTAGGGATTCTTGAGGTTTTGCCAGCGAGGGTTATAGAAGGGACAGCTCTTTTGTTGCTTTATTATGACATACATTTCTCATTGAACCATCAGGCGTTTGAAACCTGAGGAAACACAGCCTTTCCATATGCTGTGATGAGCTGGGTTATGCAGCTCATAATGGAAGCAGAGAAAGAGGCTGTGATTTGCGTCTGTCCTTTACTCATTCTCTCTCATTGTCTGAAGTCTACATCCCCCCCTCCCCGTCTCCTTAATTGTATGGCCACTGGGACTAGAGATCCCAGGGATGGAGTTCTGAGAACTCCAGGGGAATGTTGTAAGAAGAAACTCTTTCCTATTGATCCTCTCTGCTCCCAGTAAGCTCTGTATTTGGATTGCTTTGGATGTGGGGGGAGTGGGGCAAGGGCAAACATCCAGTCACTTACATTTTCGGGAGCTTTGTGGTTTGTACTCAGGAGCGCAGTGAACTGATAATGATGGCGAGCAGAGGTTAAATCCCCATCCCATCGTCAAACTGGGAAGAAGAAAGGGTTTGTATTCAGTCATACAATGTGGAACAAGGGCAGCTCTTAAAATAATTGCTCAGGGTGCTTTTTTTTTTTTTAACAGCCTCTATCTGTATGTGATAAAGTCTGCTCAAAAAGAAACTTTTGACTAGACATATAATAAATGAGAAATGTCCTTGGGGAAAGGGAAACACCTGTTTTCCTCGCTCTGATCAGTTCCCTCCCAATTAATTCCCCAGGGATATGTAGGTGGCAGACATCAAGAGCACAGCTTCTACCCTCCTTCTCTCCAGTCTCCATCCTAACACAAGTCCCTTGGGCATTTTAAAATTAAAGAGTTATTTTTTCCTCCGTTGGCAAACTGGCTTGCCTTCCCACAGCCCCTGCAGGGCCCTGGGAGTAGCCTGTTCCTGCACATGCACTCACTCAACTATCCAAAGCCCGTTGCAGGAAGGAGCCCTAGAAACAAGGGCATGCCTTTGCTTTTGACCATACATGGGTCTTAGAACAGCAGCCTAAGGAATTCTCCTGGGCTGTTCCACAGTCTCGGGCCGATGCCCTTAGCAGGCAGGCAGCTGTGCTTGCCTACAGTGGATGCCTCCAGAGAGCGACTTGTTCAAACCTCAGGTGTTTTCCCCTCTCCACAGAAGGACCTCGCCTCAGCATTCTAGCCAGAGCAGAAGTGACCCAAAGGGAGATGTTTGCGAGAGCCTTCCCTTCTGAAATCCATAATCCATCTCTGCCTGACTGAGTGCTTCCAGAAACCACCGTATGGGCACCTCCCATGGAAGTTTAAGTTTTTTTTCTTTGCACTTAACTTGCTTCCCAATGCCTTACTTACATTTGGCATCTGCCTTTATTTTACTTCTCTGAGAGTTGAAGGTAATATTATTTAATAGCCACGTATGCACTTGCCCACACAGGGGCTATACCTTGTCACATTAAAAGCCCTCAAAATAAAGAGAAAACCCAGGCAGATCATTAGTTCAACTCCTTCCCAGTGGTGGCTGTACACACGCTAGGCTGGCTGGGGCCACAGTGCTTCAGCTGAGGGCCCTAAGAATGGTTGGGGCTACTGCAGTCAGACCCAACGCCATCAATTTCCTTGGTTACAAATGAAGTTTTCTCCAAACAAATCTATATATTGTCTGAAGCCCTCCTTCCCATAGGGTGTTCTGACTCACCCCTGAAAGTACAATGTGGGGGGCTACGTTCTGAAAAGTCTTACTCCATCTTTGGCAGAGTTGGTTGTCATTCCAATGTTTGTTTTTAGCCTTGATTGGCAGAAGCAGACAAATAAAATGGGTTTGTTTGTGACTCCCTAGAAGATGGCACAAGTGTCGCTCAAAGGTGAGCCTCTGTTTCTTTGCTCCATAAATAGTGAACCCCCCTCCCACATCCCTTTCTGCTCCATCGCTGGCCTCTGGCCCTTAAAGACAGGAAAGCCCCAGTGGAAATGCCTGCTAAACACACAGTAAAAGGAGTAATCCAGCAGGAATAAGCCAACAGTCTCTGCCTGGTATTTGAACATAATTTAATGAGTGCCCAGAATTCATCTGTAAATGCACATTGTTAATTTAGGGCCTGCTATCCATTAATTAGGGCTTTAGTGGCAAGTGCCACTGAGCTATCTGCACTGTTTAAGGTTACGTCAGGCCCTAGTAAACGGCTCGCTGATAACAAGATGCATCCATCTTCATTACTCGGCCACTCCTGTCTGTCTTTGCTCAGCATCTTCCAAGGGCTTATGCCTGTTGGAACTGAAGAATTAAACTTTTATCCAAACCAGACTCTGCTCTTTCACCTTTTCTGATTCCTTGAGCACTTCCCATTTATTTTGCCTAAATGACATCTGATTACCTAACATGGAATGGAGCAGGGGCTTAACCTAAAACAGTCTGCAGACCGTGGTTCTCGGCTGGAAAGTTCCAGTGGGCAAGCACGAAGGAAGCCTGCACATTTCCATTTCATCTGATACTGGGCTCAGAGTAAAAGAAACGGTTTCTGATATTTTTTTCTTCTTCTCATGAGGTAGCAGTTCCAGTAGGTTTTTTTTTTTATGCCAGAGAAATACAGGAAATTAATTTTAGACTTGAAGAATAAATGTCCCAATTGGTTGGAGTTTACTTTTGCAGTGTTTCTCTCCCTGAAAATATGTATTATTTGAGGCAGACACAGTGCCAAATGAAATAATTCCAACACCTAAACAGCCCGCGTGTCAAGCCTCAGCTGTATAAACGGAGTCATGCTGGAGGTCCATGCTCAGTCACTGGGCTCCAAAGCCTGCCCTCCTTTTCCATTTCCACGCCTGCTGTCAGCAGGCAGTGAGCTCTGACGTGAGGGAGGATGCTGCCCCTACAGAAAATTATATAAGTGCAAGTTTGTTTATCCTTCAAACGCTAGGTCAGAGGACTTGCATAAAACGAACTTCCATTGACAGATGGTTTCTATAAGTAGTTGATTCTGAGAAGGGAACGAACTACCTGGCATGGCTGTTTAACACATTTAGGGTGCTTGCAGGGAAAGCCTACTGCTCCCCTGAACCATGGTTCAATTTTAAGCATCGCTGGCCAGGATGGGTTATTGTAACTAGGTGGAGGAGAAGCTTCAAGAGCCTGATGCTCAGTGTGCAAGGGAGAGGGGAGGAGCAGGAGGCGGGGGCGCTGCGTGCTGGAATGATAGCCCAAGGGAGGGCATCCGAAACCTCTGCACCACTGAGCTGGTACACTTATCACAGGGTGACAGTCTATACTGCCGGCCTGCAGTGTGATGCTGTTTGTGGTGCGTGCTGCCAACTGGCTTAGAAAATGCAGATCCCCCTCTCAGATAGAGAGAGCAGGAGGCAGAATGTCAGCTGACTGACATTCCTAACAATAGGTCTTCCTCAGCTCAGGGTGCTAAAGTCTGGATCCCAGCTGGGTTGCAGTGGGAGTGAGTGAGGCAGCTCCTCCAGGAGAAGATGCCCCCTGCCAGCTCTCACCACGTGCCCACTGTGGCTGACATTCTGCCTGAGGCCCCTGTCCCTTCTACAAGATTGGTGGGAATGCCATCATGCTTTTCTTCCTTTTGATTTTGTAATTCAATTCTACAAACACTAAGATTGTTTTTTTCTTGAGTGACTTGTAGCTGTGGATCATCTTCTGGTCCTACATCTTACTAAACACAAAATAGATAATGCCCCAAGACTACAGAGAGAGAGGAAAATAAAAAATAAAAAAGCAAACAAAAGGCTCAGTTTATTGCATGTAGTCATGAAGTCATCTACATTATATGTGATTGAAAGAGACAATCTTAAGCTGAGGGTTCCTAAATTTATCAGAACGAAGCACTGGATACTTGAAGTAAGAGCTCTTTGAAGCGGACGTACTACAGGATAAAACACATTCTTTCTCTGGAAAAGAGAAAGCCAAGATCTTGTCGGGGTAAAGGGGACAATGGAGCCTGTGAAACAAGGGTCAGAGCTGAAGGTTTCAGCTCTAAGCAAGCTCCACACAAGTATTTTAATTAAAAAAAGGAAATCAGTCAGGAATTCTGTTTCCAGAGTCAGAATTCTGCAGGCAGACTGCTGTTAAGACATAAAGTCTCAATTGTTCAGCTTTTATTGTTCAATATTATATTAAAATTTTTTAGGCTCTTCAGGTCAAGGCGACTTTTAAAAGGTTAAAAGCTACTCAAAGGGGTTGCCATATCCATAAAAGGAAATGAGATTAACCATAAAGACTGATGGAGGGAAAAACAATAATTTAGATAAACTGCTACTGCCTTTAAAATGTTTGGCTTTTATCAGGGCAAAGGAATTCAATGATTTGTAGATGGGCTGTTGTATCCAAGAAAGACTCAGGAGATGCGAATAATTTTCTTGCTTTCATTGTTTGGTGTGATTTAGACAAGGCTCCAGCTTTCTTTGGTTATGTCCTTTCTAATGGTTGGGGAAAAGTAATTGCTGGGCTCCAACTTCCATCTGTCAACTCATGACCTTGCTGGCTGTGCATCTGTAACGTCAGACACCGTTGTCATGGAAAGAATTATGATGTTTCAATCGAATATATTGCAATGTTAACAAATCCATAACTGGATCTGGATCACATGGAAGGGGTTAGGAAGTGCCTTTCCGAGACCCCGCAGAAAAGTGAGTGGGGTGTCCCCATTCATCTCCACTGCTTACCACCAACTGAAAGTCATTGTCTTATAATGCAAAAGCAAAATCAGAACCTCAAACCCGAAGGGATTCTTAAAATCAAAATTGGTGGTTCAGCAATGAAGACCAAAACCATCACTTGCTTCACTATCGTGTTATACATTCCATCACTGATTCCTTTGGGTAACTATGGAATGCCTGACCTCATTGGAACTTTTCCCTGTTTGCTCAGAATACTTACATGCTGGTTTCAGTTCCCAGTTTGGAAAACTAAACCGGTAGAATGTGGATCTCTTAGAGCAGGTTAGATCAGCCCAAAGGGATTGTAGCATCATGACAGGCTGATATTTTCTGGAAAACCTATGCTTATCTACTAGCACTTTTTTTTCCTTGACAAGAAAGTGAGAAGTGAGTTGATATAAAAGTTTAATTTGATCTTCTGTGGAAACTGGATCTGGCCTGACAAAGTTAAAATGGATAGAAATAATATTCCAGACATTGAAAATTTATTTTTGTTGTCCTGCGTCTGAACAAATAAGCATTCTAAATCAGCAAGAGGGTCTAAAATTTCCATTCTAGAGACATCATTCCTAACAAAGAGTCTTTGTGTTTACATGCCCATCACATTTATAAGCTCTAAGATGAGGACTGAGGTTGTGGACACTCAAATGATCGAGTTTCTTGGATTCCAAGATAGCAAAAACAGAGCTGATACATTTGAGAAGCACTGTAAATGCAGAAGTAAAAAATCAAAACAAAACAAATTCACACCCTCAATGTAATTGACCCTGACTGAAGTAAATCTATGATATGAAACCCATAATGTACAGATGAATAAATTAAGGGATGATTATTCATAGCGTAAAAGAGTCTTCCAGAATTCCCCTAGGATTCTTTTCAAGGCTGAGCTCCACTAGTTCATGTAAGTGTTTATGTACAGACCATTAACTGTTTGACAGGCAGGCCGGAGAGGCAGGCAGAGGGAGGAGGTACCCAAACATAGTGGAGCTGCTGGCACCCCAGGGTTCTGAGTTTTATGAGAGATGTTGATGGGACAGTGAGGGAAGTCAGGTGAAAGTGTGGCATTTACTAAGAAGATGCTTTAAACACTGGGGCTCTTGGAGGACTATCTGTATTATGAAATCTTAAGTGTTAGCTCAGCCACCTGTTAAGTTGGTCTTGGATGAGTTACGTGATCTTTCTGAACACCAGACTTCTAGAGTTACAGGAGCTTATATGTCACATTTAATATATGTATGTGTGTGTTTATATATAGGTAAATATATTCACATGTAATATGCACATGTATGTGTCCATGCAGCATTTAAACAGCAGCCTGGTACACAGTAACACATTGTGTACAGATTTTTAAGATGATTCTAGAAAGACATAAAATATTAATTCTCTTAGAGACCTCAAAACAAAACACCCAACAAATACCCTCTAGTCCTAAAAAGGGAAAAAAAGAAAGTTAAAACATTGCAGAAATGAATACTTTTCTCTTTGGGTTTTCTAAGAAAGTCAATCTATAATTAATCTCTTTGAAATGATTGCTCATACTTTAGTTTTCTGTGTCTTTGGGAAAAAATGCAGGAGTATGAAGTGCATAGAGACAACCAAGAATGTCATGTCTGTTGGCTTTTCTGTATTACTAAGCTTGACGCACCTATTTTTCAATTAGTTATTTTAAGAACAATAGCAGCAGGTTGAAACATGGCTTTATTTGTGGTCGGAGACAACCAAACTTCTCACTTGGTTGACTTTGCGTGAGTCACACAGGAGTGGATGGTCCTGTGTGTTCTACCCAGTGTAGCTGCTGAAGCACAGCTTTCAGTTCAGAAGTGGACACTAATTGATATTTTCCAAGGGAGCCCAGTAATAAAGATGTCCTGGCCTGCCCCCCTGGTCTGGTGAAATGGTCAAGTGACTGAGTTCAATAGGCTGCCAAACAGGAAGTGCTGAGAGCGTGTCTAACTGTCGGCAGTGTGTGTACTCTGGCCTCTGAGAGTCAGTAGCTCTACCAGAGAGCTATCTGGAGCAGAGCTAGCTCATTCTGGGGTCCTGGGGACAGCATCAGTTCTGAACAAGGCACATGAGAACTCCCAAGTGTTTAAAGGACCAAAAATGACACTTGTTTGATTATAAAATAGTGTCCTAATGTTGAATATATTTTCCTCTTATGTTCTGTAAACCTCTCCTCTATTTGGAATAAGTTATAGTGTCTAGCCAGCTCTGGTCATGAGAACAGATCCCCTCCTCTGATACTCTGACCTATGTTTTGGTTGGATCCAGGTTGAATAAAAGTATTTTTTCTGTTCCTCAGAGTTTATGAGTAAATTCCAGTAGAAATGGGCATGGAAATAGTTCTTAAGTGCAAGGCACACCATTACTTCTTTCCCAACCAGAAGCTCTTCACAGGTCTGGAAATACCAGTGTTTAGGTGGGTTGATCTCCACTTAGCTTCTTAGGAGACTGCCAAATTATTAACTTTGAATACATTATCTTTTTAAAAATTACATAATTTTGAATCATGTTTTCAGGGACATTCTTCAAATTCAGAAAATATATGAAAAGCTGTGTTTTTATTTCTGAAATATTCGTGTCTTACCTCAGGGCTCAGGGATCTTTGAGGACAAGGGGACAGAAGGATTGTATGAGCCAGTGGTGGTGGATGACTTTAAGAAAGCAGTGTTTTCCAGAAACAACAGGACAGGCGCACATACGAACTCACAACAATTGTCACAGCATGCTGAAGACCTACAGAAACTTCTCCTAGGCAAAAACCCAAGCATAGTGGGAAGGAGAATACATCATCCTGCTGCTGGCTGAGAAACTATGAACTACCTGTTGGGAGAGGGAGAATCAGTTGTTAGTGTTGCTTGTAATGGTGTGACCCTGCTAGGCTGAACATGAAGTAGAGCAGGCCTCAACCTCAAACTAAATGTACAACACAAACTGGTCTCAATGGGGAGAGAAAACAATAACAGCAGTAACAACAACAACAATGTGAAACAGAAGAATCTCTAAGTTGGGTGTGTGTAAATATACATTGTTCAAAATACACTGTATGAAATTTGCAAAGAATTCAAACTATTTCAAAAAAGAGTAAGAGGCAGAATGCTGCTAAGTGGAAGCTAGTTTCACTACTTTAGTCAGACCAGTATTTCACACAGAGTATTCCCAACACGTCCAAAGGCTCAGAATGTCAGTACTGAGAGATGACATTGTGTGAAACCTGCCTTTGCTTCTGAAGGAGCCTGGTTTCTGAGCTTCGGGCGATTTGCTGTTTTTTCTTGTTAAACACTTACCCTCCTAGCACTTAATGCAAGTATAATTGAACAATTTATCCATGTAATTGCTTGTTTAGTGTTTCTTCATGGCTAAATGGTGAGTGTGCTCACGATAGAGACATTGTTAGAGATGTGCATCTTACACAGAGTGGGTACACAGCAAATGCTAACAAAATATATGCATGCAATTTGTGTTCTCATTCTTCTTAGTGGTAATAAATATCCACATGACAGAAACTCCACTGAAGTTTTTGATTTACAAATTTTCACTTTCAAACATATGTACATGTATAATGGCTCATGTGTATGCAGAAGAGAAGTGAATGGAATGTGGTATGTTCCCCCCAAATATTTCCAAAGGCAATGATTTTAACTGCCTCTCAGTGGCATTCTGACATTTTCCATCATGTGGCTAAATAATGTACTGTATCCTTGATTTTTCTCAGGACTTCAGATAGTAGCCACTGAATTGTAGATGTGGAGAGAAGTTCATGCACTTACTCTCTGTCTTCTCCTTAGTTCCCTCTAAGTTCTAATGTTTATTGTTGGTGTATTTTTATAGTTGCTGTTTTAGTTTTTCTGTTGAATCACACCATTATGTAACACTCTACTTAACCAGTGTTTTTCCTTCACTGGCTTTACATGTACTTTCCTCTTACTAGTGGAGATGAAAAAAACGGACTCACATACAATTCACTTTCCTTCTTTCTCCTGACTTCGCTCAACTGAACCATTATGCTGTCATTTTTAGTGAGGGAATTTTACATGTAAAAATTATTTTAATAACTTGTAGATTTGTATTGTTACATTGGTATCACTCATATTTGAGTTCAGTAACCATAAACAAGTCTTCCATGTTCTGTTTATTGTTTGACTTACAAATACAAAACACTGTGTATATGTGCCACAATTTATTTATCCATTCTTCAGTTGAAGGGCATCTAGGTTGTTCCCAGGTTTTGGCTACTACAAACAATGCTGATATGAACATAGCTGAGCAAGTGCTCTTGTGGTATGATTGAGCATTTCTTGGATATATGCCCAAGAGTGGTATAGCTGGATCTTGGGGGAGATTGATTCCCAATTTTCTAAGAAAGCGCCATATAGATTTCCAAAGTGGTTATACAAGCTTGCATTCCCACCAGCAGTGGAGAAGAGTTCCCCTAGTTCCACATCCTCTCCAGCATAAAGTGTCTTCAGTGTTTTTGAGATGCCCTTCAACTGAAGAATGGATAAATAAATTGTGGCACATATACACAATGGAATACTACTCAGCAGAGGAAAACAATGACATCATGAGGTTTGTAGGCAAATGGATGGATCTAGAAAAAATCATCCTGAGTGAGGTAACCCAGCCTCAGAAAGACAAATATGGTATGTATTCACTCATAGGAGGATGCTAGATGTGGAACAAGGATGACTGGACTGCTACTCACACCACCAGTGAGGCTACCTGGAAAAAGGGACCCCAAGAAAGACACGGAGAAATGGATGAGATCTACATGAACAGCCTGGACATGAGTGGGAGCAATGAAGGGCGAGGGTCGAGGGAAAGAGAGCAGGAGATCCTAGCTGGATCAAGAAAAGAGAGGGAGAACAAGGAATAGGAGACCATGGTAAATGAAGACCACATGAGAAAAGGAAGAAACAAAGAGCTAAAGAGGCCCACAGAAATCCACAAAGATGCCCCCACAAAAGACTGCTGGCAATGGTCGAGACAGCCGGGACTGACCTACTCTGATGATGGGATGGCCAAACACCCTAATAGTTGTGCCATAAACCCCATCCAAGGACTGAGGAATCTGGATGCAGACATCCACGGCTAGGCCCTGGGTGGAGCGCTGGGAGTCTAATTAGTGAGAAAGAGGAGGGTTTATATGAGCGAGAATTGTTGAAACCAGGGTTGGATAAAGCACAGGGACAAATAACCAAATGAATGGAAACACATGAACTATGAACCAAAGGCTGAGGGGCCCCCAACTGGATCAGGCCCTCTGAATAGGTGAGACAGTCGATTGGATTCATCTGTTTGGGAGGCATCTAGGCAGGGGTACCAGGTCCTGGGCTCGTTGCATGAGTTAGCTATTTGAAACCTGGGACTTATGCAGGGACGCTTGGCTCAATCTGGGAGGAGGGGACTGGACCTGCCTGGACTGAGTCTATCAGGTCGATCCCAGTCCTCGGGGGAGACCTTGATCTGGAGGAGGTGGGAATGGGGGTGGGCTGGGGGAAGGGGAGGGGGCAGGAAGGGAGAGAACAAGGGAATCTGTGGCTATTATGTAGAACTGAATAGTATTGTAAAATAAAAAAATAAAATATAAAAAAATACAAAACAAATAATAATAAGCCATATAGTTTTATGCATATTATTGTCTCCAGAATTGTAGAGGGGGTTAGACATATGAAGAAAACAGCATCTCACATATTAAATTAAAAATCCAAAGAATAAACACATGTGCATGCACACACACACACACACACACACACACACACACACACACACACACCTCTCAACAATTGCCCAAACAATGGAACATTGGACTTTGCGTTATATTTCACTAAGAATTCTTTGACTTCTGTGTTCTCATCTGCATTATCCTCCCCAATTAATATAAATCATATTTTCATAAAGATCTCTAATTCCCTTCTAATTTATAATTATGATTTTCTTAGCCTACTGACCATCATAGGATTTGTTTCAATGTACTTGTGGGTTGGTTAAGTTGTTCTTAGATTCTTTTTCTTGGGTTATATTTTCTTTTCTTCTGTTTTGTTTTTGCTTTTTTGAGATTATATCTTCATATTATTAGAATATACTATGTAGCTAGAGTTTTCCTGCCTTGCCCACAGTCAGGACAAATCTCTGTCACCCGCCAGTCCCACAGCCGCTCAGACCCGACCAAGTAAGCACAGAGACTTATATTGCTTATAAACTGTATGGCTGTGGCGGGCTTCTTGCTAACTGTTCTTATATCTTAAATTAATCCATTTCCATAAATCTATACCTTGCCATGTGGCTTGTGGCTTACCGGAGTCTTCACATGCTTCTTGTCATGGCGACGGCTGGCAGTGTCTCCTTTTGTTTTCCTGTTCCCTCCTTTCTCCTCTCTGTTAGTCCTGCCTATACTTCCTGCCTGGCCACTGGCCAATCAGTATTTTATTTATTGACCAATCAGAGCATTTGACATACAGACCATCCCACAGCAATACTAGGTAAACTTTCTGATTCCTTTCATCTCTAAAATTGTACTTAACGTCTAAAATGGCTCTTTAGCCCTCAGCACTCTGTCACTGATAAAAATAATTGATGATTGTCTGTTCACTCATTCAGTGTTTTTTTCCACCCCCAAAAGTTTTGTGAGGATTTTCCTTCCTGTTTCATATCCTAAAGTTTAACAAAGGGTACTATTTAGTGTATGTTTTTCTCTATTTGACATTTGTTGGGTTTGTTAATTATTAGATTAGAATTTTTTTCTGTTGGAAGAAATTTTTACCTATTTTCTTTTGTTATTTCTTTGTTTATTTCAATTCCTTTCTTGTTTTTATTGTCTTCTACTACCGATGTACAGGTATGTTTAGGGTTTTTTGAACTTGTGCTCTATATGCACTTTTAATGCTTCTAAATTTATTTTTCTAAGAACTCAAGGGAGCCTCTTTTATATTATAAAGCAATATAGTCTTGAATTTGAATAATATCCAATATCCAATAGATTCATTGGATAATAATTCGAAATTGGATAATAATTAAAAAATTTAAAACATTTTAAAAGATGTATCTTATTTTTCAATTGTGTGTGTCTGTGTGTCTGTGTGACTGTGTCTATGTCTGAGAGTGTGTGCACATATGGGTATATGCACATGAGTTCATGTACCTGCTGAGGCCAGAAGAGGGAGTCAGATCCCCTGCATCTGGTGTTACCAGTGGCTGTGAGCCACTGAACATAAGTGCCAGGAAGTGAACTCAGGTCCTTTGCAAGAAAAGAGTGTGCTCTTAGCTGCTAAGGTATCTCTCCAGTCCCTGAATTTGTAATGTTTGTTTTTAATTCTTTCCATTACAACTGTTTCCTTGGAGATTCATTTTTATATTTACATTTATCTTTCTTTTTCTTTCATTTGACTTCCTTTTGATGTTTGTGACCTTGGAATGATAACTAATTTTTGTGCAAAAAGACTACTTCATTAGTGCAGTGGCTGGCATAGGTAACCTTTGGGATCAAATAGACTATTTTATCAAAGAGGACAGTATCCTAAATGGCAAGGAAGCCACCAGGCTCTGTGTCAAAGGCAAACTCTATTCACAGGTGGCTTTTTCTTTCTAGAACATGAACAGGCTTGGGGCACCACAGCTGCCAATCAAGTCAAAGGAAAAGGGGCAACAGCCTAGATTTAAGAGCTTGCATGAAGAAACAACTCCCAACTTTATTATGTCTTCTCCCCACCCCCCATGTATTTTGGGTTGTTTCTGATGCTAGCATTTGTCTAACAAGTAATCCAATCTGACTCCAGTTTGCACGGATTTCCTCAAGCTGTTGACTTTTACCTCTCCCCATCTCTTCTCTTCTCTTCTCTTCTCTTCTCTTCTCTTCTCTTCTCTTCTCTTCTCTTCTCTTCTCTTCTCTTCTCTTCTCTTCTCTTCTCTTCCCTCCCTCCCTCCCTCCCTCCCTCCTTTCTTTCTCTCTCTCTTTCTTCTTTCTTTCTCTCTTTATATTTTGTGCTGAAGTTTTAATTTTTATTGTTTTTGTTTGTTTGTTTCTAGTGAGTATTGCCATTTCTATGGGGATTTAGAACAGACAGGAGGTCAAAGATGTTATCCACCATCTTGAACTAAGGAAACGATGTTGCTGTCCTAGCGTTGCTCTGCAGGGTTTTCTGAACTTGACTAAAGCTCATCTAGCTGTTCACACATAGATAAACCTAACTGTAAACAGAAAAATTCCCATACAAGTTCCCCAAACCTTGCTAAATATTCTTCATGTATCACTCAGGGGTTAACAGTGTTACAGGCTTTAGATGATTCTAAATTGTTCCTTGAAACTCTTGGCAGTTTCATGTGTGTATAGATTACTCAACAGAGTAACTATAGAGACGTGCCTGACCGAAAAAGGCAGAGATAACGATACAAGGGAAAGCATTGGACTTTACTTTGAGGCATCACATATTTTTGTTAGTTGGGCTTGACCAACTGTACTTTGGATTAGCCAGGAAAATAATTGATGTAAATCCAGAGCCAAGAAAGATAACATGTGAAGATCTGTGAAGAATTGGCAGGACCCCAGATCACTGGGGAAAAGCCAATGGAGTACCTATTTTTAAAAGGGAATAAAAAGTTGTTTGAGAATGAATGACCTTTGTGTAAAGAAAAAGCAGCATATATGGAGTACCTTAGTGCAGATAAATTTTAGATGATCTTGAATAGTAATGGAAGTGATGAAGAGAGGAAGTTGGTCCACACCTGTGACATCACCAGAATACCAAGTACCCAAAGTAGAATACAGTTTTTAATGAAAAAATGTAAAATGTAACATGTAATTTTAAATATATTATTACCATGTACAAAGATTTTGATTCACATTTTGTTAAGAATGTAGCTGAATGAAGACATCTGGGTTTAGCTACATTATTCACTGTAGATGAAGTGTGTATTGTCATCTAGATTCATAGAAGTATGTGAAAACTGTCCAGAATTATTATTAAGACATCCCTTCCTTCCTTCCTTCCTTCCTTCCTTCCTTCCTTCCTTCCTTCCTTCCTTTCTTTCTTTCTTTCTTTCTTTCTTCCTTTCTTTCTTTCTTTCTTTCTTTCTTTCTATTTTGAGACAAGGTTTCTCTGTGTAATAGTCCTGGCTGTCCTGGAACTCACTCTGTAGACCAGACTGGCCTCAAACTCATAGAGATCCACCTGCTTCTGCTTCCCTAGTGCTGAGATTAAAGGTGCACACCACTACCACCCAGCCATCAAGTCCTTCTTTAATAATTAAAGCATGCAGATTAAATTTTCACCCATGAGATAAGCATGGTAGTGGCTACCTTACCCCAGAATTAAAAATTTAAAAAATAATGATTCCAGTAGATTAAATCACTATTGCAAAATCAACTTAAATAATGTGAAATGAGTGCTTGTATTTTGTGTTTTAATTAAGGATAAAATAATTCCCATAGATTTGAAATGGGAGGAACTATTAGGCAGTGATTGTGTTGAGGAGGGTCAAAGGGTCCTTAGCATCCCCAGTCAGTGTTCATTCAGTCTCAAGTTGTATCTGGTATTTGTATCATTGCTTTCACTTCTGGGATCTACTCTTTACCTTCTTCTGATCACAATTTCTCCACTCATTCTTCAAGTTTAAAACTTGGGAAACCTTTCCTGACTCATATGTTAATTTTCCTGTCTTCCGTGTTTCCTCGGTATTTTGCATTCAGATACAACTAACACCTGTTGAATGTCTGTTACCAACCAGACACTATGCCATGAAATAAAAGCTATGCCACAGGACCACAATCTCAATATGATTGTTCTCATTTACTCATTTGAGGAAGGTGAGTCCTGAGAAGGTAATGTGAATTGTTCAAGGTTTCAGAATTAGCAATGCGGACATAAACTACACAATTGTCTACAGTTGTTCTCTATCATTGGGCTTTAAACTCTCCAGATCAGAAAAACAACTTATTTATCCCTCAATCTTAACAGGAGCACAATGCCTGGCACATGGTCAAATCCTACTTGATAAGCAAACAATAAATGAACAAACAAGGAATAAAGTCACATTCACAGCAAGCTGTACTGAGTATGAGTAATTTACTGTTGGCCTCTCTTTTAAAGCTAGCATTCAATAGGCATTCATTAACATTCCCATCTCCATGCTTGCCTCAGATTTTGGCTTATGTAGGAGCATTATGAAGAGTGATGAGGAAAACATGGACCGTGAAAAGAGTTCAGAGAATGAGATGTGCTTTGGGTAGGTATACCCTGCTGATGGTTTGGTTCTAAAGCTTCATATAATGTTAAGAATAATCGGGCCACTCTTTCATTAGATATTTATTTATATTTCATGTGTATAAAACTTCATCAGTCATTATGGATAGACATGGCTGCTGACTTCAAGTTCAGAATCTCAGTAGAAGACAGGGTGTATGTGTCCACAGTGACGCACACAAGGCGAGCAAGTATCAGTGACAAGTGAAGAGACAACACTCTAAAGCAGTGGGTCTCAAACCCCTGTCGGGTTCAATTGACTCTTTCATAGGGCTTGATTAACAGATATCCTGAATATCAGATATTCACACTACAATTCATAACAGTGGCAAAATTATAGTTATGAGGTAGCAATGAAATAATTTTATGGCTGGGGGCCACCACAACATGAGGAACTGTATTAAAGGGTCTGAGAGTTAGAAAGGTTGAGAATCACTGCTCTAAAGAGTTGAGCTGTGAATGAGGCCTTAGAAAGGGCCTGTTAGACTTCAAGCGCTTAATGTTTGCTGAATACTATTTTTAAGGTTTAGGGCCATGTCTCTTGACTCCTTTATATATTCATTCACTTAACACATACTTGGATGCACATTAAATACCGGATACCCTTTTAGTCATTGAGATATTGGTCATTACCCCAGTTGCAGCTCTTTCTTCAAATGCATCCGTATCATGCTTGATTCTTAAAGGTGAAGTGACTCTCAGGGTTAGAAAGGGTCTTTAAAGGTCGTAAGATCCACTTCATCTTCAGTTCTAATGTCTAGAATCATCATCACTACCAAGAGGTTAATGTAATTGCTGGGTTTTAAACATATATTCTTTATTCCATTTTAATATAATTAACCAAAATAGTAATAAGAGGAAGCCACAAGAATGTTCTTGTTCTTCATGTATTACTAGCTCCTTGGCAATCCATGTAAGTGAGGAATTAGCTCCAACAAAGGAATTTTAATTGGCAATATTAGTCCAGATAAATATTTATCGTTGTATTAAAGCCTATACAGGATCTGGACAAGCAATTACCCACTTCATTGAGAGAATGTGGACATACTCTATAGTATCCATTATAGAGCCTAAGATGAATGTAGGCTAGTCACAAGGACATGTACTAGGTAGCCATCAAGAATATGTCTAGATGAGCATTTCCTGACTGATACCATAATGGCCAGCTGGATCTGAGAAGGACATGAGCTATGATGTAGCAGGATAACTTTTCCAAACGCATTCTATTCTAAAGCAGAAGATGCTGGAGGTTAGTGGTTCTAGAGGAGATGGGATAGAGAGATCTCACTTAGGAAGTGGGGATGTAGCTTAATGGTAGAGTACTTGCCTAATATGCATGAGGTCTTAAGTTCAGTCCCAAGAACTGGAAAAAAAAAATCCCCACAATACTAACAAAAATTTTCTGATTCATTAGGCTGGAGAAGTATCTCAAAATGGAGTGATTACTTAGTGTATTGATGATATCCTAACTGCTGTGACCAACTTAAAGGAGAAAAGCTCATTGATTCACAGTTGGAAGGGGATGGTCCATGATGGTGGGGAAGTGTGGCAGCAGGAGGTGAGGTCCTGGTCCAATTACATGTACACACAGGGAGCAGAGATGAATAAATACTGCCGCTTGGCTCGAGTTCTCATTAGTACGTAATTCTGACCCAGCCCTTAGGATGGTACTGCCCACACATAGGCTCTGACTTCAGTGAGCCTAATTGAGATAATCCCTCATGGATATGCCCAGATGCTTGTCTTTTGGGTGATTATCTATCCTGTCAAGTTGATAATCAATATTAACCATCATACGTAGCTTCTGTTAGACCCAGCACTCTAAGGGAGGGGTGAGGGGATATTTTCTTCACTCTTGTGGTTGTAATCTGGTATTTGTGAAGACAAATGGAAGAAATGCAGATTGAAAACCAGTCTACTAACATATTTGGTAGACTGAGACAGGAAGATTGTGTATTCAAAGACAGCCTAGGCTACAATGTAAGCCCCTTTCAAACATGTACAGAACACACACACACACACACACACACACAGAGAGAGAGAGAGAGAGAGAGAGAGAGAGAGAGAGTTCTGAGACAAAGAATTAAACCTTTCATTTATTTAATTTTGTTCTCTTTCTAGAGGGATAGTTTCTGATTTAGAACTAGGAATGAACTAGAACTTGCCAGTGACATTTATAAAAGAAAAGAGAGACTTAGATGCCTCAAAACCAGACATGTCTAACAAAAATTATTTTGTAGAAACAAATGTTTGCTTTGAGACTGAAAACCTGCCACATTTCCTGTTAGCCTAATAGTATCTTTATAGTAACAGAATACCTGATGACTGACAAATGATGAACAAACATTGAGAAAGCATCTAAGGAGAGTCTTCTACAAGGAGGTGTGTATGAGGACCCTGGGGACAATGGTACTCGATGTGTGTGTGTATGTGAGCACGCGTGTGGGTGTACATGTGTATACATATTATATATAACATATAAATATATATTTAGAGAGTATTCTGTGGTTCTTGTCTAAGAAGAATACCAAAAGACATTGTGGGACAGGGTGGGTCAGCATCCTCTCCCTTGTCACAGATATACATAGTGGATGTCCAGTTTCTCTCTGTATTAGTCATTTCTTTCATTTTCCCCCAAATGTTCAGTATTTTAGAACCCTGGCCCCTCAAGCCAGGTCCCCCTTTCCCATCCACATGTCCAGAGGCCACGCCTTTCACACACTCTAGCTTCCAGAAAATAGAGGCTCATTGCTTATGTTGCAATTTTGATAACCTAACTGGCAGAACAGTTATTCAAATTTTAAGCTCCTGAATGCAGCAAGATCAACCTGGCCTATCCACATAAATAATTTTGACACGATAAGTATGCGAGAGCGATGATAACTGATAAGTGAAGCAATTACCTTGCTTTTTTGGATTATATTAAATGAAGATTCTGATAGAGTAATGAAAAGAGACAAAGCAGACAAAAGTCTGCGCAGAGCTTTTGGGCCCTGTGTTATCTCTATTATACCATATTGAAATAGAGACGCTCACCAATCATGCGCTTCTATGTAACTTCTGCCTTCTAACAGTGAACAATGAATAAATTGTCACAAGACAGTAACTGATAAATTAGGATTGGCAGTGCTCTTTAAAAAGCATAAATAAACTTACTAGACACCCTTTTCCTTTGCAAAGCAGCTTTTAGGGGGTTCAGGGGGAAGGTGGGTGGGTAGAATCTATGACAGCAATGCTTTCTCTTTTCCCGTGCCCCCCGTCCCTTCCTCTCGTCTGAAGTGTTTCATCTTAGAGAATAAAGACCCTGTTCTGCCTTCGTCATCCAGGTTCTACCTGTCCTGATTGGGAACGCGGCTTGACTGTCTGTCTGGAATTCACAGTACCCATTTAAGTTAAAAAGTCTCTTTTGGTAAACAACAAGTATCCCAAACTAAAGACTTGAGTTTTCTTCATGGATACAATATCTACCCAAAGTGGTAAGCCTGTGAGTTCTTTTCAAATATGTGTAGGGCAGCCCTTGAAAGCGGGAGTGGGATTCATAGATTGAAAGGATTCAGTGTCTCTAGGTTCGTCTCTTTGAAATCTCCTGGGCTTGACCTAACTTCTTTTAAAGGCCACAGGCACAATTTTTATGTTAGTGGGATAAAGTATATCAAGTTCCATGAATTTTGAGTCACAGCAGGAAGAAATTTCTTTCTAACTTGTGTGTGTGTGTGTGTGTGTGTGTGTGTGTAGGTCAGATATCAACCTGAGGTCTTGCTCAGTCATTCTCCACCTTAGTTATTGTCCACACCGACTTTGTTGCTGACCCTGAAACTCCTATTTGGTGAAGCTGGCTGCTCAGTGAGTCCCAGGGACCCTGCCACCTCTGCCTCCCCAGGACCACACCTGTCTCTTCATGTGGATTCTGTAGGTCAGGTTCTCATGTTTGCAGGGCACGTGCTTTAACAAGTAAACCATCTCCCCAGTCCCCAAAGTCTCCCATAACTCACAAATGGTTCAGTGATGGTCCAGCCCAGAAGAGAACACACCACTGCCACCGCAGACCTCTTAAATTATAGAAAGCGCTGAGTGAGCAAATGAAGTTTTCTAACTGGAATCATTCTAACTCAATAGCTTAGAAAAGTCCGTCCACTCAGCAGGCTTGTAGACTCAGGCGTGGCTTGCTTACGTTTCTTTGTTTTCTGATGGTCTGTGGTGTCAGAAGGTAAGACTGAGGAAGGAATAACATTTGATTATTTTCAGAATCCTAGCACTGACTACCAGAGTCAACTGTATTAGCATCCTGCTCTGCAAAGGCAGAGAAGGCAGTTGAAATGGGTACATCGGAGGGCAGAATTCAAGATTCCAGGTTGCTAGTTACTATGGGTTTAAATTGGCTGAATCAGAAGAAATGCATCATCTGTGAAATGGAAGCAATATGGCTTCAAGGAGCCACAAGGCATGGTACAGATGTCACTACCAACCTGACTAGAAGACAGTATATGAGGGTTCAGAGAAAACCCTGCCAATGCTGCCTTTGGCTCCACCCACAGGATGGAGTTTCAGACTAGTGAGTGATAATGGCAAGATGGGCCAACTTAGCTCCATAAGCAAAGAACACAGGAACAAACACCATTATTAGTCTGTTCTGGCACGCATGATCATTTATCTCATCTCTCATTAAAAACAACAACACCAACAAAACCCCAAACCATTCACATGGCCACTTTTCAAAATGAAAGGGCCAATAAAGTTATCAAAATCAAATCACATCTGATTAAATTATTATCATTACAGGGTTTAAAAAAACATTTGTTCTGTTTATGAAGTCCCAGGCTTACTACACGGGTAAAGAATTTGCCTTTAAAGACAAGAAAAACAACAACAGGGAAATGATGCTCAGTGCCCACACCAAAGACCAGATTCTCAGTTGTTTTTGTGTGAGCTCCTTATGACAGCCCACATTGCTGGTGCTCAAGCCTCCAGACAGTTACACAGTTAACAACAGTTGTGCTGAGAGAACCTCAGGATGTGGGAGAGAGAGAGAAAGGAGGAGAAAAGATGTTGACATTACTAATGTGAATGAGGGGCCTGCTTTTGCACTTGCTCAGAGATTTTACTGCTTTTAGCACACATGTAGCTGGTTCAAGCTTATTTTGTATAATTTGTCTATCTTGTTTTTTAAAAATGCATTGTTTCTTTCTGTAATTAAAAAAAATAGAGTTTGTTGTTACTTGGAATAAAAGCAAATACTATTTATTAATTTTTACATGACCACCCCAGCTTTACCTACTCCTTCCCAATTTGAGAAATTAGCAACCTTAAAGTGTACCTGTCTATAACTGGCTGTAACTGGGTATCAGAGGTTTCTGATGGGACAGCTCAATTGCCATGATTGGTCCAAAGCAGAAGCCCAGAGTCCCCCAAAGCTTCCTTCTGTTCCCAGATGCTGATCACCACAGTACCCCAATGGGCTTGCTAGTGTTATGTCAATTTGACACAGGCTAGAGTCATCAGAAAGGAGGGAACCTCAATTGAGAAAGGTCTTCATAAGCTCGAGCTGTAGGCAGGCCTATAGAGCATTTTCTTCATTAGTGATCAATATTTCAAGGCCCAGCCCGTTATAGGTGAGACCATCTATGGACTGATGATCCTGGGTTATATAAGAAAGCACTATGAATAAGCCATTGAGGATAAGCCAGTAAGCAGCACCACTCCATGGCATTTGCATCAACCCTGCCTCCATGTTCATGCCCTATTTGAGTTTTTGCCCTGACTTACTTTGATGATGAACAGTGATGTGGAAGGGTAAGCCAAACCAGCCCTTTCTTCCCCAAGTTGCTTTTGGTCATGGGGTTTTATCATAGTGCTATAAAAATACCCACATATTTTCTCTACTCTTTAATACTCTCCAACTCAGGCATAATGAAGGGCACACCTGTGGCCTCCCTGTGCCTGCTTTGATTGGCTGATACCTGTTATAGTTATTGATATCACCATAACTATTTCATACTACAAAGTCAAGTACAAAAAATAGAGCTCGATTTTTATCCCTAGAGATGGATCTGTTTGAGGCTTTAAAAGAAGCCAAATCATAAGCAATAGCATTGAAGCAGGCAAACTTAAGAAAATTGAAACCTTTTAATCAGTGCATTCTATTTACGCTTTTATGGGCAACTCTGGATGTATTTGATAAAGTAGATAAGCTACCACTTTGAGTGGCTATTATATATATATATATATAAGACTCAGAGACCCTTGAGACAGTAGCACATCCCGCTACCATCTTGCAGCATGGTACTTTTGATAAATAAAGATATGGTAACTAAAAAAATAAAAATATTGATCTTGCCCATCATTCAGAAGAACACCAATATCTTTACAAGAACTAAGAAAAACTACCAGGTTTGACCATTGTCCCTCCCAGAAATAACGTTTGCATAATAGCATCTAGATAGTATTCTGAAAAAGTTCAGGATCCAAATAAAAACAAATCACTTCTGTATTATATCCTTTTGGGGCATTTTATTTCAATGAGGAAAAAATGAAAGTGCCTCAGATGGGATTATTAGACCTCTGGCTACTACTGAATTAGAGTAGCTTAAAGTCTGAGCTTGGGTTCTCATCGTATACAATGGGGTCTCTCCCCAACTGAGGCCATCAACAGCACTTTTGGGTCACTTTTGTCTTGTTGGGGTCTGCAGTGATGCTTGTGTGACTAGCACATAGGTATCTAGAAGAGGTAAATTTAATTGTTCCTACTCAGGAGAGTATGACAATAGGTATATTCTCTGGCCAACTCCCTCAAGGGTCCATATTCTTAGTTGTTGCTGCCTAGCACATAGTGATCACCTAGCTACTATTTATTCAAAACCGTCTGTAGAGTTGTCTTTTTTTTTTTTTTAATCTGTCTCATGATGGTTTTGCTAAAATGATCTTTCTATTCTCTGTATGCCTCCCTCTCATTCTTCATTGTTTTTCAGTCAAATATGTATGATATCCTTTCTATGAGCTAGAAACCAGATACTACTTGGTAAAGCCTGGCTCACATGTTAGATCCCTTTCCCAGATTCTGCAGTGAAATTGCCATACATCTAGCTCTTCTGTCACCTCTATCATGCTATTTATCACATTGAACCATAATTAACTAAGACTGGTTCTTACTCCAAACTATGATTTTCTTGAAAATACAGATTAGGTCTTGATTCTCAGGTCCCCACAGTTGGAGACTGCCAATGTGTAGCGACCCCTTCAGACAGTACTTATGACTATGGTAGACTGATTATAGACATCATCATGACTTCCCACCTCCCTGAATCCACGGCCTTTGTCACATGAGCTTATTGCTCCTTCTAACAGGTGTAGACTCTCATTTTTTCACTCCTAGAATCAGGGCTGGCTTTGAAACTTGCTTTGGCCAATTCAACATGACTGTTCCTAAAGAAGGAGCAAGGCGGTGCTAGTAGAGTTCATCATGGGAGATATATGGAGACCCATTTCTTGGGCAATGGGTGTCCCTAGCTAAGAGGCCACATGTATGAGAAACATTATTCTAAGTTTTCAACATTTAACCAATTCATCAGCTGAATCCCTATAAATTAGCCTGCTACATTAAGAGACTTAGATGACCTAGTCTCAGCCAACTAGTCAATGATAAAAACTTATGAAAAAGAAATACTTATTGTTTGGAATCACTGAGTTTTTGTGATTAATTACCAGAAATAGCTGTTTTAGTTCCTGGAGTTGCAGTTCAGTTGGTAGATTGCTTGCCTAGGATGCATTCTTCCCTGGATTTGATCCCCAGCACTGCATAAAGCAGGTGTAATGGTGCCCACCTGTAGCACAACATTTAGGAGGCAGAGGCAGGAGGATCAGGAATTCAAGGTCATCCTTGGCTATATTGTAAGGTCAAGGTGATCTGGGCTATATAACATCATATCTTAAAAAGGAGGAGGTATAACTATTTCTTTTTCTTTTTCCTTTTCTTATCCTTTCACTCAAACAAACAAAAGGCTATACATCCTACTAATTTAGAAACAGGATTTTGTACAGGAAGCAGAGTCTATTATTTGTCTTTCCTACGTTACTCTGGCAATTCTAGTCCTGGTAAAGATTATGAATTCACCAAATGTTAGAGTTGCAAATAACCTGTTGTTCATCTTATCAATATCCTCAAATTTCTTGAAAATAGAAATGGAGTCAAGAGAGTTACTCTAATTGATGCAAGGTCTCCAAGGGATGAATGAAATACAAACTCAAGCCAACCTATTTTCGTTGTGGTATCCTTTGGGGGCTGTGGGCCTCCACAGCCACAGGTTTTCCATATCTCGGCCAAGCTTTAATCACTAAAGCTTTTCACTTATTTTTTTCAAGGTACAGTTGGCATGAAATGTTCATAAATACAGTCCAGCTTAATGAGGAATGATCTGAGCATCCAAGAAGAAGTCATTTAATCACCTCAATTCCTAAGAAATTCAACGTATGTACTTTCTCCTGCCCTATTTATAATGATTTTGGACCTTCACTGTGGGCTGTGCTGATGCCAAGACTTCCCCAAACAGATAGATAGGTATGTGCACCTATCTGTTCATACCCCTTCATCTTGAAGTTTATTAGTCTTACACAACACCCTTTCTTCTACTGGTCGAATGGTCATAAAAGTTTTAGTTGGAGGGTATGATCATTCTCAAGACTTATTTGCAGGAAAAAATGTCATCACACAATGTGTGGAGGACCAAAGACAATCAGAGCACAGGCCTCAGAGCTCTTCCATAACATAATTTTAGCAGACAGTGATGTAAATTTTCTTTGCTGAGTAGTTAAGAAGGGTGTGGATGAAAAGGAAAATTCTGAGAGCTGGATTAAAAGCCTCTGAATGCAGGTATACTGTTTTCCCAGTGCGAATCAATAGTTAAGAGACTGATATGTACCATAGTGCAAAATTTATAATGGTCAGCAGCAATGAAAGAAAAGTGTTTGGCATTAATCATCTCTTAATCAGAAACCAAACTGAACTTCATCTCATGACAAAGAAAAATTAACTGTTTTGTTAATTACTATAATTACCCCCACATTTATTTTGACAGCCATGTCAGTGGTGGAAAACAATCTCCTTAAATTGCCTCTTTCCTCTTATGAATCACAAGTTCATATAGTTTTGACAAATGATTTTACTCCATCTTTTACACTTGCTTTGGGGTCTTTTGCAACCTGGTGAGTGAAAGGGAGAGGGGCAGAGGGACAGTGAGAAAAAGAGGGAAGGGGAGAGGGAAGAGGGTAAGGGAGATCATTTTTATAGAAAAGACTTTGTGGCACCATACTAGGCCTTGGAACTGCCTCCCAATCATATAGAGTCTCATTCTTGTCTCCCCCCGCCTGTCCCCCTCTCCTCCCCTTCCCTCCTCTCCCTTCAGTCCCCTCTCCTCCCTCCCCTCCCCTCCCTTCTCTTTCTGTTCTGAGACTATTCCAGCACCCACATAGAAATGCCTGGGTGGGAAGATGGTGATATGTAGGAAAAGGGAAAGGAGGAATGGGGATGGATTTGTTCAAACACATTGTATGCATGTGTGAATATTAAATAAAATGCTTAAAAATAAACAAAGCAAAAACACTTCCTCCTCCCCAGTGCCAGGTGTGGTAGCATGTGCTTGCAATTCCAGAACTGGGAAGCAGGGACAGGTAGGTCCCTGGGGCTCTCTGAATAGCCATTTGAGTCTAATTGGTGAGCTCCAGGCCAATGAGACACCCTGTCTTAAAGGAGGTAGATGATGTTCCAGATGACTTCTGTTACTATTCTGTAGCTTCTACATGCATATGTGCGCATGTTCCCCAACACCCAAACACACACGCATGCACATGCACACACATGTACACACACACATGCATTTGCACAATAAAGAAACTAACTGTGCCTGAATAAGAGAAAGAGCCAAGAGTTCTGACTGAATCGAAAGGAAAGATATTATTTGCTAACTTGAACACTTTAGTTTCTGGATAGGCGCAAGTCTGAAGGGTTGGCTGCCTGCAGATCTTCCCAAAGCACAAATGCTTCATTAAAATGCTATGCCCCTAAAGTAGCTTCATCCCACCCAACTTAATGAAACAGAGAAAGCACAAGTGAGTATCAGGCTTAACTGCTTCTTTTTATTACGATGGATCCAATGACATTCCCTCATGCATGCATTCATCCATCTATCAGACAGTATTGGAACCTACTATGTGCCAGGCAGGTTTGGGGTGGGACATGTTTTATCTTCCCATGCTCTCAGAATGGCAACACACTTCAGAGGAAAGCTCATAAACAGAGGAATCTAGAACATTATTTTAGATCTTATTTGGTCCCTTTTTAGTAAAAATTATTATGTCTCACTTACTAGTTATAGGCAGATCAAGATGCCTTGGGTAGGAAACCTTTGTGCTGGAGAAATTACCACAACAAAAGAAAAGATTTAAGCTTAGAGTTGAGCATGCATTGCCATGATGTATTAACATCTCAGTTGTACCTCATTCATATTGGGGAGTGGGGGCAGAGGAATTGAAAAGATTTGCTTAAAGAAGTGGCCCCTCACTGGTCCTGCAGACCCAAAGCTACAGGATTTCCTTAACACAAAGCAACAGCAGGATTACCAAGAGGCATTCCAGTGAAGGCCCAGCATCAACAGTGTAGTAGAAACCAGAGGCCTTCTAACCAGACCAACGACTGGACTCTCTGCAATTGACTCTGCAATGGACACTTGGATGTAAAGACATATGAATAAAGGGTTTTTGTGTGGCTCACTGTGTCACACTGCAGCTTCCATGACAAGATCTATTTTTTCCTTTGCTCTTTTTTCCCTTTCTTCTCTTAAATTTCATTTTATTTTATTTTTTTTTTTTTTTGGGAATGTTGAAAGGGCAGAGGGTGGATCTAAAGGGATGGAGAAATGAATGGGATGGAGATGCATGATGTGAAAGACACAAAGAATAAATAAAAAGGAGAAAAAATAAAGTAAGTTTTAAAAGTGCCCCCATAGACAATTTTTTATATTTTTGTGTATGAGTGTTTTTCCTGCATATATGTATGTGTATCACATGCATACAGTGCCTGTGGAGACCTGAAGAAGGGACCAGATCCCCTGGAACTAGAGTTACAGATGGTTGTGAACCACCATGTGGGTGCTGAGAATGCAACTCAGGTCCTCTGGAATGGTATCAAGTTCTCTTGAGCACTGAGTCATCTCTCAAGCCCTCATATTAACCTTGATATTAGTATGATTTGATGTCTAGAGCAAAGAGGACTCCATGAGTCTCCACAGAGCCTCCATCCTGATGGAGGTGCTCTATTCCTAAGAATGTTAGGACCAGTGTCTTTCAGAGGTCCCCGATGCCCTGCAAGCCAACAGGGAACTTTTTGTGGAGTACTTGGCTTGTTCATGCTGGCAAGTCAATCAGTTTCTCTGGCCTGTTGGAAGTGTGGTGGGATTTGTACTGTTCTGTGGTTAGCTTTCACTTCCGTTATTATTACTGATGTTATCAGTTAGAGATGCCGAGGAAATGTTTTCTTCTTCCCTAGTGACTCAAAGCAAAGGGGAGTTAAAAAAAAAAAAAAAAAAAAAAAAACAACTTTAAATTGCCCAACACAGAAAATGCGATGAAGTCAGATCCTTGATAAATACATGGCATTTTCATCTGGAAGATTCTTGTTTTCTAAGGAATTACTTTTTGTTGTTGCTGTTTCTAAGTAGGTCTGCAAAGGATTGAAAAGGTAGATAATTTTCAGTTAAAGTTTTCTTGGATTTTTTTAAAAGAGATTTTTCTTGCACATTTTGCACATTTTATACATTTTACATTTAATATACTCACGGAGGCAGTTCTGGCTTATCTATGAGTAACTAGGCTCTACCTTGGCTCAGACACTCCTAAATCCATCTATTTTAAGAATTTTAAAGTGCCTCTTATCATTTCAGAATTCAGATTTGAAGTCTGAGAAAGGAAGAGAAAGCTTCATTCTTGGCCTCAGTCCCATCCCGAACAATACGAGGTTTATATGGAAGTTCAGAGAATGGATTTAGGATGGGGATAGATTTTATTTTAAAATGACTTACATTGGCTCACCTTTCCTTCTCCGTGAGCAAGCAAATGGTAGTTTTGCAACAGCCGTCCTCAACGAAGAACACATCGATTGTGAAAGAAACGCTCAGCTCTTACCGGATCTCTTTTAATAAACGTCAAACTATATCTCACTTGTTTTGTAGAAAGACTAAGAGACTTTGCTTAGAAACCCCGGTGAATAGAAAAAAAGAATCAGGAAAAATATGAGCCGATTTGTCTTCTGACATTTCAGAAACTTACCCACTCAGTTTGGGAAGGGGTGGGCTCAGGAAGGATGGCTGTGTGTTTGTAGCGCCCCGGAAACCAGCACTTGGAATGCCTTCATCCCTGTGAAGAGTTTAGGCATTCTTTTAGGCTGCTGACTTTCCCTTGTGTTCTGGAGGTGTTCTTTTTGTTTGTTTTTTTGTTATTTATTTATCTATTTTTTTGTTTTGGTTTTTCTTTCTTTCTAGAAAGTGACTCTACTGTGAGGTTGTAAAGATCACATACACCTTTCCTCCTTAAGGGCATTACTCCACACAATGCTCTCAGTTCTCTATCTTTACAAAGCAAAACGTAGCACAAGGGGCAGCAGACCCTCACTTCCCCCCCAGTGTCACTGTGAGAGCAAGTCTTAAGAGTTCACCCACCAGGGGAATGCTGAAGAGCGCTTCTCTCTCTCCCATGTCGCCTTTGTGGGTCCTGTGGCCTCACCTTGCTTGCTGATTGCTCCCAGTGGACCCTGCTTCTGGGCAAAGCCACACATGCTCACGGCCTGATCCAGTCTTTCTCTTGTTCGCTTTTCTGCTTCATTGTAGCTCTTCTTCTACAGACTCCATTTTCAATAAAGTTTTTCTTTAGTGATGTGTGAGAAAGTGTCCTTTTGTTTACACCATTGTTTGTCTGTCTCTTTGCTGTTTCCACAGGGCCATTTCAAACCATCGTTTTGAAAGGTCACTCATTCCCTTCTACAGGCAGTGGAGCCCAACAATGGGTTAATGACACCCGAACAAGCCATATTAAAATTATATCCTGTATGATCATAAACAGCTCTTGAGTACAAATAGAAGAACTTAAGTGTCTTAAAAAAACACTGAAAATATTAGTTAAAATGTTAAAGTATATTAGCCAATTACACAAAATCCTTTTATATTGCCTTGCTTCATTTCAAACATGGCATGGGCTATTTTGTCTGTGAACTCAAGTGGAACAAAAAGCTACAGAATGCAATTTGTGTCAGGAACTGGACTACAGAAGGACAACTAATTCTAATTAGTACGAATTCCCCATAGGCCAGGGGGAGGCCAAGTGCAGGAACCAACTGCCTAATGCTGTTTCTATCTTGCAACAGGTGGGCCAAGGCCTTCTAAAGGTTGTCATGGCAATAGCTAATGGCAGACCTTTGGCCGGACACCAGTAATTAATTGCAGGCATGTCCAGCCTTTGAATGTGATATCTTTTAATACAGTTCTGAAATAAAAGAAGGCTGGCTCTTCTAATTGGTTAAAATTCAAACAGCAGAAGGCTTTGCAAGAACCCCTGCAGTATAATGCAAGTCCCATTTCAGCCTTTCTAACTTAGAAGCTTTGCTGCACATGGGAGTGAAGAGAAAGGTATTCACTTGAGAGAAAGTTAAGGTTCTGTTCAGTGTGGACTCAAGAGCAAAACCTTCACACAAGGCACCAAGGCTCTGTGCAAGGCCTTGAAGAAACACACCTTTCAAAAATCTGACAAATTATCAAAAATGCTCATCTAATTTTCCATGCCTGAGTGTTACAGCCTATTGGGGAGGCGTCATTCAGTTAGACATCTTCTGTGACAGCCTATACTTAGAGAGTGGTCCCTGAGCACTGCTTGGCTTGGGGATGTAGCCAAGAGCTGGGTAGCGGTAGAGGCATTTGTAGAGTGAGGGGACCAAAGGAAGACAGCCGTGCTCTGTGCCCCCGCAGAGTCCTCTGTTCAGCTCACACCCAGGGCACCTCCTCCAGTACTTCCAAGAAGTCCTTATGGGTACTCAAGTCCCGCATCACTGGCTACTTGGGAAATGGGGCATGATACATTCTAAACAAAGCCTAATAACGAGGTAGAAAGATATGTTTCTTCCCCTTTGGACTTGAAATTGTGCTACTGTACCTTCTGCGATGGTAAAAAGAACAAGCCTGCCAGGATTGATAGAACCGACTCTCACCGTGTGGCAGGCCTTCTGCTAGGTGTTCTGTGTGCATTACCTCTGTACCATTATTTTTTCTCCTTCAAGGAACAGGAGGCTGAAGCTTAGGGAAGTTGACGTGCCCACTAGACAGTGATGGAAGAAGTAGCATCCTAAACCAGGCTGACTTAGAGAAATCCATGAAAATGGTGGGTTGGTTTGTGTTCAGTTAGGGCTGAACACTGCCTACCCGTCCTATTTTCTTTTGTTGTTATTGTTATATTAATTGATGTACTGGGGTTGCATCTAGGGCTTCATGCATGCTATGCAGTTACTGTACCACTGGCTTATATCCCTGGCTCTCTGTTTCACTTTTTATTTTGATATAGGGTCTCAGGAAACTTCTGAGGTAGCCTTAACTCAGTCAGTAGCTCCCAAAGATCTTGAACTTTACATCCTCTTGTATTAGTGTCCCAAGTTGCTGGAGTTATAGGCCTGCGCCATCCGCTTTGCTACCCATCTTCCCTTTGGAACTACTCGACCCCAAAGCACATTATGTCATCTTTGAGCCTTTAGTTCTGCATCGTGCACCTTTGTTCCTGAACTACAGCCCGATTTATTGAAACAATTTTTTTAAAAGATACCTTTTTATTAGATGCTTAGATTTGTAATTACAGGACCATTTCCCCCATCTTCCCTTTCTGTTCAACATATGGGCATGTAGTTACCAATTTCTCTTTTGCTAATGGTAAAGCAAGGAAGGAGCTGTGCCCCTCCTCACTGCATGAGCCAAACCATATTTGAAAATTTCCACTGGCTTTGCTTCACATGTTTGATGTTTTAAAACAATCACATTAGTGGGGGGAAAAAGTCAGATTTGGTCCATTCTGAGAAATGGGTGTTTTTGAGTTCCTAGTTTCCAAACAAAAAGCTGTTGAGTTATATATTTGTGTGGACTAACCTGTTTTCATGTGGACTGCAGCTTTTCCTAGATGAATTCCTTTTGGCTTCAGTGAGGGAGACTAACTTCATCGGAGTGTTCTGAAGAGGGCTCTGTTCCTCCGGTGAGCCCCCAGAAACACCATGGTTGTTTTCCACCATCCAGTGAGCAGGAAGTCTAAGGGGAAGCAAAATTAAGGCATTTTCAGCAACGATGTCCCTGAGCAAATGTCTCAGTGTAGACAGTTCTTTGACCCTCTTGTCACAACAGACGGATCTGTGACAGACTTCCACACTGAGACATGGCCTGTCCCTATGCTTTTTTATGTATATATGCTGTCATTACTTACATGTGTTCCAAGTATCTACTTCCTGATGTTGCTAAGAAAGTCAGCTAATAACAGGCATGACAAAAGGTGGACAGTTTTTGCCCCCTCCTCCTTTTTTAAACATGTGGAGAATTCCTGGGACATGAGTACAACAAGAAAAACACTTTAGGATGCTATTACTTTTGTGGCTGGATTCCCCATGGATTTATTTTTGTCTAACAATGGGATAGGAGATGCTGCGCAGAGCTGTGACCTCCCCCACGCCACGATGAGAATTGCTTTCCTAATAAAATGCTTCTATCGTGACCTCCCCAGATCTTTTGACTCTTATTGCTTAGGTGGAACTGGAGGCTAAAGCATGGCTTCTTTTAGCAACACATTTGCATAAGTTGATCTGAACGTTCCCCAAGCGATTCCATGACTCCAGGGCTGGCCTGTCATCTCGGAAAAGCCTGAGGTACTCAGCCCAAAGAGATCAAAACTCAAGAATTAACTAGTCTTCATAAAATGAGAACATCTCCAGGAACAGTACAACAAATGATTATCATTTCTTCTTGGCGTTGGACTATGCCAAGCTAGAGAAAAACAGAGCTCTCAAACGTTGACAATCTGGTATATTGAAGTATGACCATTATTTTTTATTTTCCACATTTTTGGTCCAAAGACAGTTCTGAGTAATTGATTCCCATAATGAGCTATGGTTCGTTAGTCAATTTAATTTATAATTGAATTGGATGGATGTAACTCTGTGTAAAATTGTCTCTGAAGAATCTGTTTTGTTCGTCTGTTCAACTTCTGACAGGGATGGAAGAAAATCTAAATTATTCCCTCCTGCAAGGGGAAAAATTCAGAGTCTCAGCTTCCCCGGTGAAATTAAGAGAAAAAAATATTTTTAATAGTTGCCATGCAAAAATATTATGGCTTTACTAAAATTTATACAAGCGTGTCAATTAACACATTCACGGCAAGGACAGTGGATTTGGGAATCTGTGTAAATGCCTCAGGCAAAGACCTTGCTGAGTCCCAGGAAGCATCCTCGTTATTAGAATGAGCACCAGGTCTCCCAGCATCTATCATCGTTGGTTATTGACAAAGATAGTCCTATCGCTACATAAATACACTAGGAAAACAATAGCTCTAATTCTGCAGGTGTTGCGCAATTACCACAACTTGTATTTTCCATACATTTTCAATAATGCTATAATTTGGGAAACAATTATTAAAATAACCATGTAGCATTTTCATTTTTTCCCCCCAGTTTGAAAGCCTGTCAGGAAAATTTGAACTTTAATTGTGAACAATAGGCTTTCGATTTTGCTCAGAGATTTCCCCTTCTTCCTGAAGCCCTTCACATTTAAAACTTTTACAACCGTCTTAGCACACACTCAAAACAAAGCCATAATTATGTAAAAAGAAATGTTTTACAGTTAATGCCATCTAAGACACTCACCAAGTGCCAAAATGCATAGGATTTTGGTAAAAGGCAATCTGTTCTTTGAGGATAATACATGCAAACTACTCTTGTGTGAAACCTGAGGCAGGAGGCAGGAATAGTATACTGCCTTAGCTCACACCTATGGAGCTGACTTTGATACCATGCCCAGAAGTGGGTTACAGGCTGTGATTTGAATGCAGTTTAATCATTTTTAGAGGCGAAGGGCCTTTAGGGTACTCTTGTTCCATAAGACTTATTACATCTAAGAAAGATGAAGGCATAGGCTTTATTCTTCCTCGTTAACAATGGTAATGATCCCTAATGATGGACTGTTGTATGAAATCCACTGACTGGGAGGACAAGCTAGATGAAAACAGCTGTCTTTTCCATTGTCAGCCCTGCTCTTCTGTGGACAAAGAGATCATGGATTCCCATCCCAGACTCCGATGGAGAAGTCACTGTATGGCCACTGCCATTTCTATGGGCTTTAATTTAATCCCTTGCAAATGTTAAAAATATATATTTTACTTAGTTATAATGATATGAATAAATGAGGTTTAAGTAAGGCAGGTCAGGATCTAAAGTCCAAATGTTACAGTTCTCGAGAGGTGAATCTTTCACAGCCTCTCTTCTTCCCTGTACCGTCTGTTCTCTTCCCTTGTCCTTTGCAGGGTTTTAGCTGTTTTTTTTTTTTTTTTTAAAATTACTGACACAAGCAGAAGATATTTTATTCGGAAAAAATACTGTCCAAATGAGCCATGTTCAACCTAACACTCTGATTGTAAACAAAGCAGGACTTGGCTTTATCGGGTAAACAAAATCAACAGAGTTCTCTGAAACTCATAATTGTAACATCCCTCCTCAGGGATTTTCAGTGAGACTCATCTTTTATGTAAGTCAGGTATGTAAAATGGATTGGAAGTGAATCCAACAAAATATTCAAAGCCACATCAATCATTCATACACAATGCTCAGTTCAATGAGGGCTGACTCTGGCACCCAGATAAGCAGTGTCATAGTAACTTATGCTCTGTGGCAGCGGAACCCACCATGATCAATCACCCCCTAACCAGCCCAAGTTACACTTTTGCTTTAGTCCTTAAACTCTTCTGAGTAGACTTTGAAAACTATTGTTTTTATCCAAAGTACTAGATCGATACCTGTGATCAATATACATTTATTTCCCACTAAAGAGGACAATGGCCACTGGGATCCTGAGATGTTCTCACAGAGATAAATGTTGGATTGAGTAGGAGATCATTAATACATCCAATTTTAGCGGGGCGGTGTCTTGAATGTCTCCTTGAGGCTGACTCTCGAAGAATGCTCCTTTGCTTCAAGATAACTGTTTCTTTGCTAGGCTTTTCAGTAAACTCTTCAAAACCTTGTGTACTGATGGGTTGTGTAGTTTCAATCCTCAGCCAATACAAATGGAAAACATTATTTATTGATGATTTGGCCCTGTGAAATTTTCTAAGGTGTCTAGTTATAAAAACACATTATAAAGTGTGGGCAAACCTTGCGAATGGTACTAATAATGTCATAGCGGGAGATCAGGGTTCTATGCCTGGACCCGTGCTCACCTAAAGTTGTGCAAACACTTAAGGGGGCCTGCTTATAGTTCATGGCATCAGGGGAAGGAAGAAAATTTTAATACCAGTGACAGGAATCACACTTCTGTAACTCTCCTCTGGCTTCCACAGTAACATTTTTAACCGGTTCATCCAGGCAAGAGGTCACGGCTTACTTATATTTTACTGCATTCAGAATTGCTAGCCCATTGTTTTTGCACTGACCAAGTAATCAAGAGATGATCTAATGGAGTTATTGCATCACTGGATACAGTTTTAGTTGAAAATTCCTGGCTTTCCATTAATTCAGGGCATTTCCTTCTACTTCAGCAGAGGACTAGTCTGAATGAAAGATACTTGAAAAGTGGGTGTGAAAGTGAATGGGCCATCAAGCAGAGTTGAAAATTTCCTGCTTAGAAAATGTTGGGAGATAGGATACAAAATAAGGTAGAAAAAAAGGAAACTCCTAAGTCCTTGTATCTTTTGAAGCAACACACTTTAAGAGCATTCAACTGAATAGTACCCTTGATTAAAAAAAAAAAATTCCTCTGAGCACACACCAATCCATATCATCTTATGAATACATGAATTGTATACTAGCACATGGACATACATGTATGTGTATGTATATATTTAACAGCTTCAGTAACAATATCCAAAGCATAATTTAATCATGGATGATAATGAAGAGGGATATCTTGTAAATTTTTTAAACATTATTTTTGGTTGACTTATTGTCATATAAAATTGTATTGACCTTATTGGGGAAGAGAAAAAAGTCATGAAGAGGAGCAGAGATGGGGGATGAATATAATCCAAATATGTTATGTACACATATTAAAATGTCACAATGAAGCCCATGTGTTTGAAATTAATATAGCTAGTTTAACGAACTAAATTTAGTAATATGGCCTTGAAGGAGTGGAGGCTTGTGCTTATGTTACCGACACTGTCTTCAGTCTGCACAGGTTCTGCAGTCTGCTAATTTCAATCTTCAGGATCTAGAGCAACTTCAAAACACAAGGTGTCTATTTTGTGAACTAATGCAACTGAAGTTACATACTAGCCCATGAACCTCTTTTAGTAGCACAAGGAATGGCATTATTGGCATATACTATCACTCCCTTCCCTCAGGGTACAAGGATTATCTTCCCACTTAAGCTTTCCGACCTGGGCACTAGGGTGGACACGAGTGTCAATGCACAGGATAAACATAACTCAGGTTGACTTTGTGCATGAACATAAGTGAGGATTGCATTCTTTCTTTCTGCATAACAAAGGTTCATCTTATACATCTTGTTTTGGAGATCTCTGTGCTAGAGTTATGGGGAAACACCCACATGCTCTCTGGAGAATTTCACTTGACATGAACCTGCATGCGGCCACATGCTACCTTCCCATGTCTTCCAGTCAGGAATATCATTTCCATACCCTTGCTCTGTCTGAAACACACAGAAGGAGGAACATTTCTGTCTCTTACTCTGTATTTCCTGAGAATGATCTGTAAGCTTTAGTGTTCAATGTATCTGACCTATGGAATGTGGGGTCTAAGGGAGAATTGCAGACAGAGACTGGTATGTGAAATCTGCCATGAGATGCAGAGGGGAAGTGACCACCACGATGTGTCAGGCCAGGGAAAGTACCTTAGAGAAGAGTGTGGGAGCTGAGACCTTCAAAATAACTAGGACAGTCCCAAGTTGAGAGAGATCAAGTGTCTTATAAAAACTAAAGGCTGGCTGGCCAAGTGGAAAGCAGCAGGGTGGGCAACCAGGCAGAGAGAGAGAGAGAGGCTACGTTAAACAAGGTTCTGTGTTATGTTAGGACTTGGACTTGATTCTGAGACCTGTGTAAAGCCATTTGAGACACTTCAATGTGGGGGTGACATGGGTAGGAGAAATCCAGTACAGAAAATATTTATGATAATGCGGGCACATGTTAAGTAATCAGTGTGTGTAAGCTTGGACTAACCTTACCATTAATATGAATATCATCATCCAAACTTATTGATTACTATCTATCCATTACTGTATTGTATTTGTAGAGCGATCCTTCTAGTTGCAATTTGGAGAAGACTGAAGGCATAGAACATTTTTTTTCTGAGTTCTTTGTTCTTCGAAATTTCTTCTCCTTGCTTCCTGAGACTTGTCCAGTCTGTTAGTGGTGTGTCTTTTGGTAAAGATTCTTACATTGAACTTTGTCTACATATTTATTTAGTCCTGAAGTGAAGTAAGTGAGGAAATGTCAGAGGTGACCCTGGAAGAAGCAGGGATGGGTAGAATTTGGAGAAATGTTGCCAGAGAGCTTTCACTGGGCAGAAGCACACATTTCACGTGGAAAGCATCTCACATGGGGCCGGTTAGGTACACACACTGAATAAATACCTCTTAACTGACCTAGTTTTTCTTTTAACTTAAGGAATCTTCTCACAGCTGAATAGCTGGCTTTTCTATCATTGGTTTGTGCTTTTCCTATGTGAAAATTTTTGGCTTCACCCTTTCTTTTGAGGTGTATGTACATGCTTGCATGAATTAAGTTTATTTAATTGCATTTTCAAACGTTGGCTTGCCTCACTAGAGTCACCAAAAACAATAACCTTCTGTTTTAGAAACTGTGTCGAGCACTATTTGAGTGTGGTTACATCACCTTTACTTAATCTTCCACCGAGGTAAATTCTCATTAAACACTAGACATCAACTATATCTTCAGATTGTGTAGACATTAGTGAATGCTTCGTTCTCAGTGTTGTCAGTGATCCTGAAAATAATTTGTTTATGTCGTCAGTATCAGTGTAGTAAAATTCAGAGGGATTTTCTTCCGTTGATGTCCTCAGATACCATTTTGTTGAAGGGAAGCGGTCCCAGCATTTCCTGTCATTTGTCAGTCTTGGACGATCAGAAAGTATCCAAAAGAATACAGATGCCGAGTTTCACATTCACAGGGAGAAAAAAAAACTGAGCTCAAGGGAATTATCACAGAGGGTCAGGAGGGGGCTCAGTCAGTAGAGTGCTTGCTGTGTCAGTGGGAGGAGCTGGGCCCGCGCTCCCGAGCACATGTCAGACTGGGTATGGTGGCACATATCTGTAACTCTGGGGCTACAGGCTGGGGTGGGGGAAGACAGGAGGGTCCCTGGGGATGACTGGCCTGCCTACTGCATTATGGAGTTATAGGTTCAGCAAAAGACCCTGACTCAAAAATAAAAATAAAAATAAGCTGGCAAGTGATAGAAAGAGGTACTTGACATTGACCTGTGGCTTCTATGTGCCTGTACATATATGTGCACATATACCACACAAAATATAGAAATACACATAATGAAACAAAGGTCAAAAAACTATCTTTAAATGGTCAGGGGACTCGAAAAGCTCCCTATTTAAAGGAAGAGGCACTCACTGTTGAGAAGCTAAAGGGATGGATGCAGTAAAAACCTCGCTGTTTCAGGCACTCCATCATACGCAGACACGGGCGGCTTGTTCTTGTTTCTGGACACACTGCTGCCTGCTGTGCAGAAATTAAACATTGCATGAAGCAGGTATTTAGAATGCCCATCAGAAAAAAAGATTAAAAACTGTAAATCTTCAACTCATGAGGCCTGGGCAGAACCTGGCAAACCGCCTATTCTGTATCGCCTTCCTCCTGCTGAAGACGCAAACTCCACTATGGCCAGGCGAACAACAAGCACAGATTTGCCAAGGAAATCTTTTGTTTTATTCCCCTTTCTTGCATGAAAGGAGCTGATGCCTCAATTCTCCCTCTTTTGTGACTTATTCTCTTATTCTCAAAGGACAGAACTGAATTCCCAGACCCAAGAGTGGAAAGAAAGAAAAAGAAAGCCCACTGAAGGAAACAGTGTTTTTAAGTCAGAACAGAGCCATTTCTGCTGATGCAGGAGGATGACTCCATGGAGACATTGGGAGAAACTCTCTGTTGTTGGGGTAGATCACCTGTACCTGCTCAAGTTTGGGTGCTGGAATTCTACCACCCTCAATGACTTACTGCAATAAGAAATGCTTTTGTTCCAAATAACTAGCATGCCTCCTTTCCCGGTTTGTGATTCCACTTACCAAGCCTGACAACGCATCGGAAAGGCAGACATAAATTAAAGCAGGCATTTGAAAGCTAAGGGTATATAATTTGGAAGAGCTGTTTTTTTGTACTTTGTCACATTATAGCTTATCTTTGACTTTTATGTGTGCTTTCCCTTTTGGGTGCATTTTCATCCAATACCATTGCAGATTTATACATGTAATATAACCTAGAGAATGATGAACGGTATGCAATACTGGGATTGTTGGTGCTATCCATTTACAATAATAAAAAGTTAAAAAGACAAAATGTAATGATAATAGTAAACAAAAAGTATCAACGCTTTTCTAACTTTTCATCCTGACTTTGCCTTCCCTGGTGTTTCCTCTGGTGGGAGTCAGTTGGCTGTTTTGAACTTTTTGTCTTTTAATCTGTGTTTACATGCTCTCCTTCCTATTGAGTGCCTCTAGGTTTCTCGGTCCTCCGACATTTCCTCTTATTTACATATTTGTTACAAACTTTGAAATAATGACCTCTTTGTGGGTGGGTATGAGGTAGATATGGGTGAGTGTGTATATGTGTCATATTCAGAAGTGAGTGGGTGAGTGTGTGTGTGTGTGTGTGTGTGTGTGTGTTGGAGTGAAATGTGTGTATGTGTATCTGGTCTGACACTAGGTTGGTATCTTTCTCAATCACTTTGTGTGTGTGTATGTTTGTATGTGTGTGGAGAGAGAGAGAGAGAGAGAGAGAGAGAGAGAGAGAGAGAGAGAGAGAGAGGCAGACAGACAGAGACAGACTCAATATGTAGTTCTGTACGTAGTTCTGGCTTGCCTGTAACTCACTATATAGACCAGATTGTCCTTGTACTCACAGTCTTCCTGTCCCTACCTCCCGAAGACTAGGATTAAAGTCCGTGCCATGATGTAGGCTTAGGTTTGGAAACAGTTTGCTACCGTATCTGGAGCTCACCAGCTCACTGGCCAACAAGCACTAAGACATGCCTGTTCCCACTTCCACCACGCTAGGACCTCACACAGAGTCACCATGTCCACTTTTCCTTTTTATAAGGATGTTGGGGATTCACAGCTAGCCCATCTCCTCAGCCTCACTCTTCTCTCTTTTCATTATCCATTCTTCTTTCTCCTCTCCTCCTCATCTTTCTCTTCCTTCCGTCCGTTTCTTCTTTGTCTCTTCATATCTGTAAATTTATCTTTACTGTCTCCTTGTTCATTTTGTTTCTTTCTTGTAAAATGTACTCTATTGTTAGGGCGAATCTGGAAATGCTAAAGTGTAACTTGTAATTGTCCTTGGAACACTGAAAACACAAGAAAAGTACAAGGTGCAAAAATTCATGAAGAAATTATATCAGTAAATATATCACCCAGTAATAGAACAAGGCTCTAGATCAGGTTGACTCACATGCTTAGAAATGTGTGGATACCAGACCTGCATGTCTTACAGGAACCCTCAGATCATAATTGTGTTATTTTATCCCAGCCCATAAATATCCTAGAATTCTATTAGAATCCACCAACTCTTATGAGTTCATCAAATGTGCTTACAGTCTCAGAATGCTGTGTGGTGTGGTTTTGCAGGTTTTCAATCAGTGCTGCAGATAGACTACTGGCCTTCAGACACTACAGGGAAATGGTAAAAGTGGGTGTACGTTAGAGTTGGGAGTTATCACAGATCCAATCAGAGTATTTAATTTCAAGCCCATGATCCAAAATCAGGCACCCCTCAAAGCATTAGCAGAGGAATTCAGCAAATTATTTGGCTTATTTGGTTGACCAAATAAATATAAGGCCCACTAGGAAACCACTAATCTTATTTGCTAGGTTTTGAGTGAAAAAGTAATAGATGGGGGGTGGGGGTGGGGGTGGGGTAGAGATTACTAAACCAAGCGCAGACCACTAGATTCTCTTTTATTTTGAAAGTCGATTGGCAGAGCTACTGTATTGACCCTCTAAAAACTATTGCAGGGAGAAGCAGCGCGTCCTCATTTCACGAAGTGGACTGTGTGTTTGAATCTATCTTGATCACTACTCACTACTGCCTCTGTTGTAGTCACTGTTTCTAAATCCCTCTCCACAGGCCAGAAGTAGTATGTCTGCATTGTATGCATTTCTGGGGCAGCACCACAGTGCCAGGCACAGCTCTCATGTTCTCTTTGCCTCCTCTAGCAAGCTTCTGCTCCATTGTTTGATTGTAGCTACGTTCTGCTCTGTGTGACTTCCTCTTCTTACAATCTAGAGTTAGCAGTGGCTGTTCCTGTCTGGGATATGTTGTGCTTCCAATGCAGAGAAAGCAGAAGAGAGATGGAGACAATACTTGTGGAGTCCTTCAAGCTTCTACTTAGAAAGTTAAACTTGATGTAAGCTCCCATGCAATTGGCCAAACCCAGTCACATGATCAAGACTGAGCCTAAGCAGACAGCGTTCATATCTCCCAAGAAAGAAGCTGTGGTTGCATGGCAACAGGATGAGCATAGAATGTTCTTACAGGCAAAGGCAGAGAGTGACAGGGACAGTAGGATTCCCATACATAATAAAAGCTATTGAAATGAATTATAGCCAGGAGAATAGAATTATTAGTATATTCTCTTGAGAATGAATAGACAGGAGATAGTTTTAAGAACTTTTTCTTTGTTTAGCTTCCTCAGCAAGATTTTCCCATTTATAAGTGGAGTTGAATAACATTATCTGATTGAGTACTTAGCATTAATTCAGTACGATAGTTAAACGCATGACCACGAAATGGTTAAAAAATAAAGATCTGTTACAGGGAGAATTAGAGAAAAAGAAATTAAAGTTTCTTTCCCTTTAAGATCCAGATAAAACTTCTTGGTGGAGTTCTTCAGATCCAAACTTGCTCTATTCCAAAGCTAGAATCCCATTTTCTAGAGTTACCATGGAGGGGAGAAAACATGAGCTTATAAATTGTCTTTCTAAGTAACATATGTTAACTTTGGCTCAGATGAGGGCAACAGCTCCCATTGTTATTATAACTGTGGTTGACAGAGGCTTAGGACCTACCTTACTGAACTTTCTCTGACTTCCATGAGAAGAGCATGTGCTGCAGCTCAAGAGTTTCTGCCTCTAAGCAGCCAATACACTTTGATCACGTATCTTCCAGATTCTGTGAAGGCTGGGGTTCCCCTGTAGGCTAGGAACTTGTGTTTGTTGAGGGACTCGATCAGAGTTGTGCCATTGTAGACAGGGAAGCGGACGTCTCAACAATGAGCAGATTAGATTTGACAAAAGGAAATGGCCAACTGGTCTCCATTCCTGTAGACTAGCATGTGTGATGTGAGAGACAAGAGCTGAGACGGCAGGTCAACAGAGACTTAACTCGGTTTCCAAGTGCAAGCCAACTTCGGTCCCCCTGAGATCCATATTGTAATTATACGCCTATATTGGTAGCCCATTACCTATGACATATCTATATTTAAATTATTTAGATTATGCTCTAGATTTTATTACACAGTGTACTAAATTATTTACCTCTTTATTTAAAAAGTATCTGAATTTACAAAATCATTTTCAGTCTTGCTACGCAATTTTGAAATGGATAAGACTTAAATAACATTTATCACATGTCCAGGTGGTCAGAGAGGGATGTCACAAGGTGAATAATTTCCATTCCAGAGATTTTTTTTTTGTGTGTGTGTGTGAGCTGCTTTAGCTGGTTGCCACCTGCACAAACCCTTGTACACAGTAAGTGCTCAGTAAATATTTACCGACTTGACAGGACAGTTAAGGACAGGTATTGGGGATGGGCCAGAGAGACTAACTTACACCCAGTCAGAAATCCAGACTTATCAGCAACTGAATATGTCTGAAGAACTCATTAAAAACCAGGGGAAATGCAGGAGAACATTTCTCCCCTACTCCATTACTCTGTGGGAAATATAAATGAAATAGATCATTTACATAACGGCATAATGTGCCTAGATATAACAGATTATTTGCATAACTGCATAATGCCACTAATCAGGGAAAAAAGCCTTAAATATTTCTGGGATATGAACATACAGAATTATATAAGGTATGCATATCAACCAATAATCAGGGCCTTCTCTTTTTTGCAACTCGTGTCCTGATAAGGAGAAACACAGCCACAGAAATAAATGAGCCTCCTCAGCATCAGACACCAAAAACTGAACATGCTGGGGAGGCCAGACTGCATGGTCTGAGTTCAATTTCTCCAAACTAGCTGTTTTTCTTGCATCAGGAGCAACTAATAGAGACCAGTACTCATGAAAACACAAAGGCAGAGCCCCTGAAAGTAATTTTTAGGTGAGTAATGAGGAAGGAAAGGCTAGACTGTTCGCTTAGGCATCAGTGCCTTCTCTGTCCTGTTAATGATGATAGTAGCATTTCAAGGCACTAGCCAGATAAGAGAAGAAAAAAACAGGCAGTTCAGTTTAGTGATAATAATCTGTTTTCTCCCATAATCAGAGTAGCTATACTCCGTTATATATTTATCTCAGTGCTAAGGTTCTTCCACATGTATAACTCCACTGAGTTCATTATATTTTTTAATGTATCTCAGATTCATTTCAGATCCTGATTTCCCAGCACAAACTAAAGTAACAAATATATAATTATTCTCATAAATAACTCAGCACCTTATATTTCAAACAAGTTTTCCCAGAAGGCACAAGTGCCCTATATTAAATTCTTTTAAGTGTAAGTTGATTAAGGTAAAAATTAGTTGTTACTACCTTATGGACATTTTCAGTTTAGGAACTATTCAAAGTCAGGTCTATACTAAGTCCATTTGCTGCAGCCCACAGGTATAATCATCAGGAAAATTAATAATCATGTTTAGTATGACTATAAATCATTGTGGTTTAGGCAATTAATTTCTGTAGAAAAAAATGAAGGATCTATAAGCATTATTAAAGTGCAAACTACATGTTGTGGAAACTAAATCCAACAAAGCCATGTTGCAATGTAGGGTTTCTAGTTTCAGTGTGTTAATATGGGGTCATCTGAGGAGGTAGGGACACTGATGATCCTGAATAAATAATATGGTGACTTCAGCAGTTTATGAATGCAGTTTTCAGTGCATTCAGTATTCAGAATCTCTGAGTCAGATGAAGTGGAAAGAGTCACTCATCTTTAATAAAGGCAGTGAGCCCTGTTAGGAGTGAATGAACAGGGGGGTATTTGCATGAGCCCACACTCATGGCTTGGCAAATATCCCAAGAGCCAGAGACCAAGGAATGCTGTTGGCAAAATTGTTTCCTGTAAGACTTCTTTGACTCTGGTCTGTCTGGTTAGTGTGCAAAGTCAGACCTGGGAAACAAAGTTTCCTAGTGAAAGACAGCAGCATCCACTCATAAATGAAAGGGTGGCTACGGGCCATCATCTCGTCACTTATTTTCTCATTTACCCTTCACAGCGTCAACTATGTATGATTATGTTAATAGATGAGAAAATATGCTCAGAGTGCTCAAGCTGTCTGTGAAATAAAGGTCAGAGGATATGGAACTCTTAATTCCCATCTCAGCTGATCTCCAAAGTTGAACGTTTGCTTTCCAAATCTCATTCTTTTTATCTACTCTTCGTCTCCTTTTTTTAATCCCCCTCTTTATGTTTCTGCAGTATGTTTTTCTTCCTCCGATGTTTGCCTCAATCTTTATGATTTTCCCCTGCTGCACCTCCAGTCTCCAATGATGCCCTCGGGCATTTCATAGTCAGTTAACGGTCCTTGGGCTCAGAACTCTGCCATGGTAGCCTTGGTTGATGTGACACTTTAAAGAAGGATGCATTCCTCTTTCTAGTTTTAGGCATTCTGTCTTTCCCAGGCCTCCCTTAGCATATGTCTCCTTTTCCCACCACATCCAACTTTATTAGTTTCTATTCTAAGAAGTCCACATCACAACTTTATTTGTGTACTGTATTTTCTGCTGAGAATAGGAGGGAGAAAGAAAGACAAGAAATCAGGAAGGAAAGGTTAGGGAAAAAGAACGAAACAGAGAAAGAAGGAAAAGTTACAGAATGACTCCTCCCATTAATGAAGCTTTGTCACTTTCCAGAAGAGTCACCATAGGTCCCTTAAATAGTAAAGTGACTTTAAACACTGAATACCATTTGATTTGTGTGCCTTTTCAGGAATCAGTCATGGCATAAAGTGAGCTGCTCCTGGCTGTATTATGTAGCATACCATCTTATAGAACACAGTGCATGGTTAATAATGCATTTACGTACCTCATTTGACTCTGGACAGTGGTCTTATTTCTGTCACACAGGAAGGGACTTAAAGTCCAGGGGATTAAGTGACTTATTTCAGCTCCACAGTGATGGAGGAAGACAGGAACTCACACTCAGTTCTGGTGCTCCTTAATTGTGGCTTCTTCAGTAGAGACACGAACTTCTCCTTTGAGATTGCCACCCCCTTAGGTGAGACATTAACTCAGCTTGTGTGCTCTTATTTCTGTTGCATTTGCTCCAGTTAATGGGGTCAAAGCTCTCCCCATTACTCAATCTGATGGATTCTGTCTAAACTTACCTTACCCGATTACTACACACCCCTAGCACCCTGCATCATACCTTCCTCTTCAAATTCCTTCTTTGTTTCCATAGACCCTTTTCTTTCTTCTTTCTCCTTAAACATCTCAGATAATTCTTGCTCTTTCTTTGACTGGTTCACCTTTCCCTCTCCAAGTGTTTAAATGACAAAATGTTTTGGTCCATTTTTATGTAAACATCTAACCCATTAAGTCTTTGCTCCCAGAATCAGCTGTTGCCAGGTGATGATGCTTGTATGTTCACACCTCTGGTCCAGATGTCTTCCTTTAGCACTATGTCTGTAGTTTCAGATGCTAAATGAATATATTCATTGTAACAGTAAGTAGGCAAGTGAAACCCAGTTTTATCCCCAATTAAATTTCTCATCTTCACAAAGTTGTTTTTTGATGACCCTCTACCTTAGTTAACAGTGACAGCAGTGAGGACCCCATAACTCTATAATAGAAGAAGTCAGCCTTCAACCAAGTTCTACTGGATCTGCATTCATTCTGCATCCATCCCTTCTCCCCCCCACCCCACTGAAGTTTATTCAGCCTGGGTCCTCATCGCTTGTATTCGAACTGTTGCAACATCTGTTTAATGATTCCCCCTGCATCAGAGGCCCATTGACACAAGGAACCACAGCAAAGCTATGAGACCCTGGTTATACCAGCAGCACCTAGCTCCACTGTCTTTCGATGCCTAATCAGGAAGGCATATCAGGGGCACAAGGAACAGAACACAGTGAGACAGCAGCTTTTCTCATCCAGTGATGAGATGAGAGAATTTCCCATCCAGAGCTTGAGACCAAGTCAGCTTCTCTACAGCCAGTTACTATGGTCCACAATTGCTCTGCCCTTGTCTTTTCAATCCTCCATACTTCTAAGCATTGTAATGATTTCCTGTCTCCCTTCTACTATATACTTCAGAATTCAAGAGACCCTGTCATCTTTACTGACTGAAAAGTATGAGAGACATATATGTATGTCAGTGGGTACCCCTGCAGAGACAAAAGGCACAATGCAACTGCATAGTTGAGGAATGAGTTAAGGGAGTATTAACTAAAGTGTGGACAAACTTTAAAAAGAGAAAGTCATAGAATGTCTCAGGTAGTAATTCAAAGGAACAACAAACCACCTCTTCCTGGGCTGATGGGGTAAGAAGGGGATTTAGTAGGCTGCAGGAACAGTGCTGGCTGGAAAAGCTTTGGGGAAGTTAGCATGGCAGGAATGATGGCCTCTGGCAAAGCTAGGGAGGGAGGTGGGAGAGATGTGCCCCAACCTCCCTGTCCTCTTGCCTCCCGGTTACCCCTCATTAGTCTAACTGAGGTAGAATCTGGTCAGTAAAAGATCACATGAGTAGGGTCTATGGTCCTCAAAGATCAGCCTCTCAAGCAGGGCAAGGTAGAGAATGTTGGAGTAGATGTAGAAAAGCATAAGGAAGATCTCAGTGTCTGGATTGGAAAAGTGAAGGAATCAAGGAATATGTGACCATCCCAACTGTATTCTAATGCGTATTTAAAAAGGTGTCCCCCTCAAATGGTGTATCCATTGAGGGCCCAGTAATTGAGAACATTATTTGTAGTGTATCCATCACCCAGTGTTGATCTGTTGTAGCTGAGTACACTGAGGTTATTGTGGTCTATTATTTACTTTTTTAATTTATAATTTTAAATTTTATTTTCAATTTTTACCTTATTAATTAATTAAGTGTGTGTGTGTGTGTGTGTGTGTGTGCGTGTGTGTGTGTACATTTGTAGAGGTCAGAGGACAACTTGCAAGAGTCTGTTCTCTCCTTCCATCATATGAAGCCTGGGGATTGAACCCAGAACTCAAGTCACAGGTCTTGATGGCTCTGACACCTTCACCTGCTGGACCATTCCCCCACCCCAGCAGTGCACTTTAAGAAGGCAGCAGCTGCTCCAAGTTTTCCGAGGGAGCTTTTGGGCTTTACTGAGTCACTTACTGACTCATGTCCCATATATCAAATGAGATTTAACCATTCGCCTTGTCCAGGCTTGCCACCGTCAGCTAACCAGCCTCAACTGCTTTGCTCCTTCTTGCCTAGTGTTTTCATTATTTTATTTTATTTTTTAAGATTTATTTATAGCCAGGCTTGGTGGTGTATGCTTTTAATCCTTCGGGAAGCAGAGGAAGGTGGATCTCTGTGAGTCTGAGGTCAGCGTGATCTACAAAGTGAGTTCTAGGACAGCCAAAACTAGTACACAGAGAAATCTTGTCTCAAAAAACCAAAACTGAATAAATCAATAAATAAAATATGATTAATTTAATGTATATGGATGCTTTCTCTGCATGTACATCTATCTGTACATCAGAAGAGGTCATCGGATCCCAAGAGATGATAGTTATGGATTGTTGTGAGCCACCATGTGGCTGTGCTGGGAACTCAGGAGCTCTGAAGAGCAGCCAGTGCTCTTAACCGATGAACTGTCTCTCCAGCCCCATTGCCCGGTGTTTCTTGTGAGAGGCCATCTTTATCTAACACCCACAGTAATTATGTTCTTTATTCCCCCTGTCCCCACCCCTCTCTAACCTTCTCTCCCACAACATACTCCTTCTCTTGTTTAAACCATCTTTCTTCAACAATGAATATAACACCTTGGGTTCTTTAAATGGCACCTGATTCCTGTCTTCCTTGTGTTCATTTTTATTTAAACTCTCCCGCTTTCCAGAGAGAAACCTTATGCAGTTAGCAGTCACTTCATTTGGACTCCCACAATAATTTGAGATGAATTTATTTATACTGTCATCCCTGCATTGTATTATTTAAATTTCTGTTATGATTGACCTTGAGAGCGAGGAGTATGGATTTATTTACTACAGAACTCCAGTATCTAGACCATGCACAGTGGATAGTATTTGGTGAGGGCACAATTAATGAATGAGTGAGTGAGAAAAGGAGCCGAAAGGACTTGACTATCCAGAATGACTGCAGCTCACTAGATTCTATAGAATCTAAAGAATATAACAGTTGAGTTTTAGAATTGTGAAATTGAAGTCAAAAGTAAGCTGCTTCTTGTTAGATTCAAGTGGTCAAATTCGCCTTCAGTGAGCTTCCATTAGCTGCCATGGTGGCTCATTACCAGTAATCCCAGCATTTGTGAGGATGAATCAAGAGGATCACAAAGGTGAGATCTGCATGGGTTACATAGTGAGTTTGTATATATATGTATACGTATACATATACATGTATATTTCAATAAATGGAAGCAAATCAACAAATGGAGGGTTTGAATATTAATAGAGTTTCAAGACAGTAACTCGTGCATGAAAAGCATAAATCACAAATCATGCAAATATTAATTATGACCTACCAAGGCTGTTGTTAGTCATCATCACCTGGCTAGAGATATAGTTAGCTCAAGTTGGAAAAATGTCAAGTATTTGCTATAAGAGTGGATCATATTAAATGAAACATATTTTTTACCTTCTTTCCTGACTTCTATGGCTCTTCCTCTATTGTAATGGTTCACATACTGGGGTGGCCTCTGGAGAGAAGGGAGACCCTGGAATGGGGGTGCAGGGCAGGAACCAGGAAGAAGGTACAGTGAGGCTAGGGAGGGCAGAGCGGGTACCTGGAAAAGTCAATGGTAGCTCAGTTCTTCTTCAGAGAACTTTACCACAGCTCCCTTCCCCCTTTACACCTCTTTTAAATAAAATGCACACGCATTGGAACCCACGGATTTTCAGTGAGCAATTTGATGTTGCTTTTTTTTTTTTTCACAAATATAGATACCCATATAGACATACTTATCAAGAAATAGAAGTCAACCGGAGTTTCCCCTGAGCTCTCTGTCAGTTTATCTCTGATCTTCTGGTTGCCAGGATTTCCCTCCTCTGTTTTTGGACTTTATAGAAGTGGAAATACAAATTCTATATTTGTTTGTGTCTGGTTTGTGACTCAACATAGTGGCTATGAGATGCATCCATATTGTGTGTATCAGAAGTTACTCCCTCTAATTGCTGAGGAATATTACAGTGTGTGACTATACCACAACCTGTTTATCTGTTCTCCTACTTGATGACATTTAAATCCCTACAGTTTTTGGTTATTATGAAAAAAGCAGCTATAAACATTCCTATACAAATCTTTTAGCATGCATCTGTTTTCATTTCCACTGGGTAAGTCGCTAGGCATGGGGTGTAGGTAGGTGTATGTTTTATAGTAAAAGAATTTTCAAACATTTCCTCATCACCGTTGTTATCATTTTATGGTCTTATCAACAATATACAAGATTAATCTACAGTTACATCACATTCTTTTCGACACTTAACATTTTTGAAAAGATTTATTTATTGTATGTGTGTGTGTGTGTGTGTTCCTGTATGCATGTCTGTGCACCATGTTTATGCCCAGTGCCCACCCAGGCTAGCATGGAGTATCACATTCCCAAGAACTGAAGTTATCTATGGTTATGAGCCATCATGTGGGTGCTGGGAATCAAACCCCGGTCTTCTAGAAGAGTAGCCAGTGCTCTAACCCCTGCGATCTCTCCAGCCCCATCATAGCCATTCGCACAGGTATGAGAGATCTCACTCAGGTTTTACTTATAGTTCCTTGATGACTAGTGCTGTTTATCACTTTTCATATTCTTATAGACTATTTGTAGTGTTTGTTTAAGTGTTTTTTTCTCACAAAATCTTGTTTTAAAATGAATTTTTTGTTTTGTTATTGGCAGACACCCTTCTCTCTTCTTCTCAACCCCTTCTCTCTCTGACACACACACACACACACACACACACACACACACACACACACTTATAAACACAAACACACAAGCATACACATGATCACTAAATGGGGAGGGAAAGAATATTAAGAGAACAATTTTATTTTTCTTTTCCTTGTTTTCTTTTTGAGACAAAGTCTCACTGTGTAGCCTTCAGCTGTCCTGCAACTAGCTAGGTTGCCTCAAACTTACAGAATTAGGCCTGCCTCTGCCTCCCAAGAGCTGGGATTAAAGGTGTGTGCCACCACAACCAGCCTGAGAATCACCTTTTTAACAATGCTATTTGACAAGCAGACACTTTTAGTTTTTATAAAGTTCAAATATTGTTTTTCTCTAACAACTAGTTATTTTGCATTCCCTTCTTGAAAACTTAGTCTGAAAATGAATATCATGAGAATATTCTCCCTCATGGTTAGGTCTATGGTCCATCTGAAGTTACTATTTATGAAGGTACTTTTGATGTGTGTATACATGTGTGTGTTTGTGTACATTAGTGTGTTGCAGCTACAGGTCTGTAGGAGTGCATGTACAAGTGCAGATGAATTTCTAAACAGTCTTAATAAATGAGAAACACAGAACCAAATATAGAGGTGTGAGCTGTAGGGATCAGAGCAATAGCCACCAACTAACCTTAGCTTACTGCACTGCCGTAGCTTCCCAAGAGAGCCTCTTCCTGTCTCACCTACACCTTTATTGCCTTCCTGTTCTGCCTTCTCATTGAGTCTAAGCCCAGCCACATCACTTCCTTGTCACTGCCTGTCTGTACAGACCTCCAGATCTCTATGGTTGGTACTGGGATTAAAGGCATGTGTCACCATACTTGGCTGTGTCCTTGAACACATAGAGACCGCCTGCCATGTGATCCAATTAAGGGCATATGCTACCACTGCCTGACTCCTGTTCATGGCTATGACCTCTGATCTCCAGGCGAACTTTATTTATTAACATACAAATAAAATATCACATTTCAGCACAAATAAAATATCACCCCATACAAGTATATGCATGAGTGCATGTGGAGGCTAGACCATTTTGGGTGTCATGGTCAGGACTGTGATCCATCGCCTTTGATACAGGGTTTCTCATTGGCTGGGAGCTCACCAATCAGAAAGGCTGGCTGCCCAGTGAGCCCCTGAGGTTCTCTTGTCTATACCATCACAGCGCTGGTATAGATGCAAGCACAGCATCATGCTCAGCTTTTCAGTGGGTTCAGGTCCTCCTCCCTGTTTGCAGGTGCCTAGTTAATATCCATTGCACTTTTTTATGTTCATTCTTAGGTGCCCTAGCATCAAGTTATAGAAAGACTTTTCTTTCCCCTTTGAGTTGCCTTGGTGTCCTTGTCAAATAGCCATTGCCCAAGTAAGTATTCCTATGTCTGGCTGGGAGCTTCCTCTTCTGTTGTATGGAGAGGTGTGTACCTTTCAGCATTATCAAGATGAAGTTATTATTTTAGCCTTAGGGAATATTTTTATGTTCATAGACAAATAGAATCCTTTAATTTTTGACAAGAACCCCCCCCAACCTGGTTTTATTCTCATATAAATTTTAGAGTCAGCTACAAATGTCTAAAAACTTTTTTACTGTCAATAAAAATGTATTTGGCTATGATTTCATTGAATTTCTAGATCAATTTGGGGAGAATTAACATTCAGATTATATTCATCTCAATATAAAGATATTGATAGTGCTGATAATATTCTAATTTTAAGATAAAAGACAATTGTATTTCTTCATTCATTTAAATCCAAAGTTTCCTTCAGCAATATTTTATACCATAATATTGTGAATGGTTTTATGCAGATTTTTAAATTTATTCTTCAGTATATATGTTTTAATGTTATTTTAAATATAATCTTAAAATGTGATTTTCTAGCTTTTTGTTCTCAATACAAAGTATGTGGGTTTTATTTTTGTTTTCATCATAAGAGGCACTGTCAATGATAAAATTGATCATCACATTTTGACTTAGAAGAACCTGGTGATGTAATAGTTGGCCAGCCTCTCCTCAGAATCAGACTGAGTTATCCACACAGTTACTAACAACACCAATCCAAGACATAGGAGTGGGACTCTTTATCTTTTAGGCAGAGTGAGTACATTTGACTTTGCAGAGCATTGGGGCTATCTTCAGTAGGCTCCTGTTCATGTGGGCAGAGTCTGATCCAACGGTTCAGCTCCTTGTCCAAATGTGCCATTGTGTTGCTCCATGTTTTTTTTTTTTTTTTTTATGACAGATCACTTTGTTTAAGCACCAGATATTGTACTACATACTCTCACTTATGCTCAAGTCTGGGGTTGCAAAGCTTTTAGGAAGTCATTGTATGCAACTATGGTCTTTAATTTTTTTAATGGGCTAAGTGTAGATTGGATAAGAATGACCCACAACAAGGAAGAATTCTTAAAGACCCCACCACTCTTTATAGAATATTAACTCTGTATCATGGATGGTGAATGTCCTGGGCAACTTCAGAATTACTGTGTAGAGGAAATTGATATTTTTTTCATTATTTATAGAATAACTTAATTTTAAAATTAAACTCAGATAAGACACAACCTTTAAAAAAAACGGAGAAAATAAACCTCTTGGTTTAAAAGTGAAATTGCCTTGTCCCAATAAGCTTGAATTATTTGTTAGTTTACTCTGAGATTAACTTGATTAGGAATGTCCACTATAGAGGGGACAGATGGGAGTTAAGAGCCACCAGGGCCATCCTGACTGAGTGGGAACACTGACGTAGAACAGATGAGATTATCATTCATTTGACTCAGGGCCACGTGGTGTTCTATGTAGGTGAACTCATGTGATAACACCAAGCAGAGTTTCCTACTAACACTAAACAATACTAACTCTCTATATTGAATTCGTGCAGTATGGTGCTTATGGTCCTAGAATAAGTCCTTGGATACAACAGTTTATTCTATCTATAGTTGTTGTCCACTTTCTGTTAGTAGGGATGACATTGTTGCTTGATGCCTTTGTCAAGACATAATTTTTGTAGACCATCAATTCCATCTGGTGATGGTTATTTAGCTTTTTGAGTTTATCCTCTGGGATAGCTTTTCATTACTAAGAGAGAGGGACATAAATCCATTAGCAGGGATTTAGGACATTTTGAAGAAACAGCCAGAGTTGAAATTTGGCCACTGTACTTTCTGAATGTCCATTCTAATTCATCAATCTAGCATAGGTTAGTTCAGGGATGATGTCAGTTCCTTCTGTGAAGAGTTTTCCACCGTATAAAAATCTCTTTGAGGTCAGAAGTGTGCATATTTCCAAAAAACCTTTGACCTCCTTGGATAATAATATAACTTTCGAGTCTAAGTGAAGGATTTTCCCAGTTATTAAGATTGAAGAATGTCCCCAAGGCCCAAAGAAAACCTGCTCTGTGAGGAAGAAACATGGTTGTTGTTCACATCTCAACAGCAGATCTGCCACAGGAAAAGCAGAAGACAAAAGTAAGCGAAAGAAAACAAGATAGCTTCCAACAGACAATTCACACATGTCACAAAAATCCACCCTCCTGTGTCTGAAGTCACACATATGTCTCTGTATTTCTATATTTAGGCTTATCTTTGCAATATCTCTGATTGTGGAAATTATGGAGCTGTTTATTCAAATAGGCATTTGCAGATGATACGTTTCCATTGGCAACGCGTGTCATTTCAAACCATCCAGATCACACAAAACCTTACTTGGTCCATTATTTATATGATTCTGGAGTTGTCAGAGTAGAGCCCAATTCCTAATTTCTTTGTAAACATAATTAGAAATACAAGGCATGAGGCAACCATACGGCAGTTCTAGCTGAGTTAAAACCATCTACATGCACTCAAACTTTTACTCCTTTCATTTGAATCATTCATGTCTTATATTTAAATATATATTTAATTGCCATCAACAATATACTTTCATATTGCGCTACACTCTCTGGAAAAGATAATGTCACACCTATATTTGTCAAGGTTTTATAAAGAATGCCACATGTCCACTACAGATGGAAGAAAGCCACTCAAGCATTTTCAAAGCTGGATATATATATTGTGCTTGAATTTGTACATTAGTGAAGGTACCATTAACTGACACAATGTGTATGCTTCCCATAATTCACTGATTTATTGTAAAGGGAGCTTATCTCCCTCCTCTTTGAGTGGTCATGTTGTGTTGGGTTGACTTTCTTCCAAGTTGGGGTTCAGGGACCCAGACTTCTTTCAGTTTGTGGGTTTGTAGTATCATCCTTAGCTTGGGATTGTGCAAGTCACCATATTAATGTATATCAGGCTAGCAGACATGGAAAAACTGATGATGTGTCTAAAAGCCTGGCTGGGAGTTGGCATACATCACTTTTGCTCACATTCCATTGGTTGGAATCAGTGCCATGCCACATACAACTGCAAGAGGTGGTGGGAGAGCCATTCAGCTCTGTACCTGGGAGAACTGTGGTCTGTTATTAAAGACAGCTATGCCAAAGTCTTGCTTTGTCTAAGTTGATAGCTCAGACTCTTCAGTGAAAACACTTGAATGAAAAACTGAGACTGATATGTCTTTATTTGTGATCAACCCCAAATTCGAAGCTGAGCTTGTTTGGTTCTGGAAAGGAATGGTCCTGAAGGTGCTACTGTAGTAATGGTGGGGAAAAATGGACCCAGACTTATATAGTCTGAATTGTTTGCCCTTCTCTTCTGTTAATTGCCTGAGTGATCTTAGGCCAATCACTCTGTGGGCTTTTCCCGAATCAGTACTTAGAACATTAACTTAGATAATTGTTAGGTTTGGATCAAGCAACATCCTGTGATTGACTGACTTTGTTTTGCCTTGCTGTTTATGATAAATCTATAATTAGACAACTACTAAACGGACGCTTGGCATGTTATTTCATAATACAACTCTGACTTTTTCTTTCAACTTTTTTTTGTGATATATATTTTTTATTTTACAATATCATTCAGTTCTACATATCAGCCATGGGTTCCCCTATTCTCCCCCCTCCCACGCCCTCCCCTTACCCCCAGCCCACCCTCCATTCCCACCTCCTCCAGGACAAGTCCTCCCCCGAGGACTGTGATCAACTTGGTAGACTCAGTCCAGGGAGGTCCAGTCCCTTCCTCCCAGACTAAGCCAAGTGTCCCTGCATAAGTTCCAGGTTTCAGACAGCCAACTCATGCAATGAGCACAGGACTTGGTCCCACTGTCTAGATGCCTCCCAAAATGATCAAGCCAATCAACTGTCTCACCTATTCAGAGGGCCTGATCCAGCTGGGAGCCCCTCAGCCTTTGGTTCATAGTTCATGTGTTTCCATTCATTTGGCTATTTTTTTTCAATAATTGAGTAAAACTGAAATTTATTATATGCCACAGTCATCCTAGGGACCTCCATGCTATATATATAGCCTCTATGGTTCTATGGGTTGTGGTCTGATTGTTCTTTACTTTATATCTAGAATCCACCAATGAGTGAGTACATACCATAACTGTCTTTCTGGGTTTGGGTTACCTCACTCAGGATGATTTTTTCTAGTTCCATCCATTTGCCTGCAAATTTCATGCTTTCATTGTTTTTCTCTGCTGAGTAGTACTCCATTGTGTATATGTACCACATTTTTTTCATCCATTCTTCCATTGATGGGCATCTAGGTTGTTTCCAGGTTCTGGCTATTACAAATAGTGCTGCTATGAACATAGCTGAGCATGTATCTTTATGGTATAAATCAGCATTCCTTGGGTAGATGCCCAAGAGTGGGATGGCTGGGTCTTGAGGTAGTTCGATTCCTAATTTTCTGAGAAACCGCCATACTGATTTCCACAGTGGTTGTACAAGTTTACATTCCCACCAACAGTGGAGGAGTGTTCCCTTTGCTCCACATCCTCTCCAACATTGGTTGTCATTGGTGTTTTTGATTGTAGCCATTCTAACAGGTGTAAGGTGGTATCTCAGAGTCGTTTTGATTTGCATTTCTCTGATGATTAAGGATGTTGAGCATTTCTTTAAATGTCTTTCAGCCATTTGTAGTTCTTGTTTTGTGAATTCTCTGTTTAGCTCTTTAGCCCATTTTTTAATTGGACTGTTCAGTGCTTTGATGTCTAGTTTCTTGAGTTCTTTATATATTGTGGAGATCAATCCTCTGTCAGATGTGGGGTTGGTGAAGATCTTTTCCCATTCTGTTGGCTGTCTTTTTGTCTTATTGACTGTGTCTTTTGCCGTGCAAAAGCTTCTCAGTTTTGAGAGGTCCCATTTATTAATGGTTGTTCTCAGGGTCTGTGCTGTCGGTGTTTTATTTAGGAAATGGTCTCCGGTGCCAATGCGTTCAAGAGTGCTTCCTATTTTCTTTTCTATTAAGTTTAGTGTAACTGGATTTATGTTTAGGTCTTTGATCCACTTGGACTTGAGTTTTGTGCATGGTGACAGATATGGATCTATTTGTAATCTTTTACATATTGACATCCAGTTATGCCAGCACCATTTGTTGAAGATACTTTCTTTGTTCCATTGTATAGTTTTGGCTCCTTTGTCAAAAACCAGGTGTTCATATGTGCATGGATTAATGTCAGGGTCTTCAATTCAATTCCATTGGTCCGTATGTTGGTTTTTATACCAGTACCAAGCTGTTTTTATTACTATAGCTCTATAGTAGAGTTTGAGGTCCGGGATGGTGATGCCTCCAAGGGTTGCTTTATCGTATAGGATTCTTTTAGCTATCCTGGGTCTTTTGTTTTTCCATATAAAGTTGAGTATTTTTCTTTCCAAGTCTGTAAAGAATTGTGCTGGGATTTTGATGGGGATTGCATTGAATCTGTAGATTGCTTTTGGTAAGATTGCCATTTTTACTATGTTAATCCTACCTATCCATGAGCATGGGAGATCCTTCCATTTTCTGATATCTTCTTCAATTTCTTTCTTTAGAGATTTAAAGTTCTTATCAAAAAGGTCTTTCACTTGTTTAGTTAGTGTTATCCCAAGGTATTTTATATTATTTGTGGCTATTGTAAAGGGTGATGTTTCTCTGACTTCTTTCTCAGCCCTTTTATCATTTGTGTATAGGAGGGCTACTGATTTTTTTGAGTTGATCTTGTATCCTGCCACTTTACTGAAGGAGTTTATCAGCTGTAGAAGTTCCCTGGTAGAGGTTTTGGGGTCACTTATGTATACTATCATATCATCTGCAAATAGTGAAAGTTTGACTTCTTCCTTGCCAATTTGTATCCCTTTGATCTCCTTTTGTTGTCTTATTGCTCTAGCTAGAACTTCTAGTACTATATTGAATAAATATGGGGAGAGTGGACAGCCTTGTCTTGTTCCTGAATTTAGTGGTATCGCTTTGAGTTTCTCTCCATTTAATTTGATGTTTGCTGTTGGCTTGCTATAAATTGCTTTTATTATGTTTAGAAATGTTCCTTGTATTCCTAATCTTTCTAAGACCTTTATCATGAAGGGGTGTTGGATTTTGTCAAAGGCTTTTTCAGCATCTAAGGAGATGATCATGTGGTTTTTTTCTTTCAGTTTGTTTATATGGTGTATTACATTGACTGATTTTCCGTATGTTGAACCATCCTTGCATCCCTGGGATGAATCCTACTTGGTCGTGATGGATGATTGTTTTGATGTATTCTTGGATTCGGTTTGCCAATATTTTGTTGAGTATTTTTGCATCAATGTTCATGAGGGAGATTGGTCTGTAGTTCTCTTTCTTTGTTGCATCTTTGTGTGGTTTGGGTATCAGGGTAATTGTAGCCTCATAAAAAGAGTTTGGTAGTGTTCCTTCTGTTTCTATTGTGTGGAACACTTTGAAGAGGATTGGTATTAGTTCTACTTTGAAAGTCTGGTAGAATTCTGCACTGAAACCATCTGGTCCTGGGCTTTTTTTAGTTGGGAGACTTTTGATGACTGTTTCTATTTCTTTAGGGGTTATTGGTCTATTTAAATGGTTTATCTGGTCTTGATTTAATTTTGGTATTTGGTATTTATCCAGAAAATTGTCCATTTCTTCCTGGTTTTCCATTTTTGTGGAGTACAGGTTTTTGAAGTATGATCTGATGATTCTCTGGATTTCCTCATTGTCTGTTGTTATGTCTCCCTTTTCATTTCTGATTTTGTGAATTTGGGTGCTCTCTCTTTGCCTTTTGGTTAATTTGGCTAGTGGTTTGTCTATCTTGTTGATTTTTTCAAAGAACCAACTCTTAGTTTCATTGATTTTTTGTATTGTTTTCTTGTTTTCTATTTCGTTGATTTCAGCCCTCAATTTGATTATTTCCTGACGTCTATTTCTCCTGGGTGAGTTTGTTTCTTTTTGTTCTAGAGCTTTCAGTTGTGCTGTTAATTCATTGGTATGGGATTGCTCCATCTTCTTTATGTGTGCATTTAGAGCTATGAATTTTCCTCTTAGCACTGCTTTCATGGTGTCCCATAAGTTTGGGTATGTTGTACTTTCATTTTCATTGAATTCTAGGAACTCTTTAATTTCTGTCTTTATTTCTTCCTTGACCCATTGATGTTTCAGGTGGGCATTATTCAGTTTCCATGAGTTTGTGGGTTTTCTATAATTTTTGTTGTTATTGAGTTCTAACTTTAAGGCATGGTGGTCTGATAAGATACAGGAGGTTATTCCAATTTTTTTGTATCTGTTGAGATTTGTTTTGTGTCCAAGCATGTGGTCAATTTTTGAGAAGGTTCCATAGGGTGCTGAGAAGAAGGTATATTCTTTTGTGTTAGGATGGAATATTCTGTAGATATCTATTAGGTCCATTTGAGTCATAACATCTGTTAGGTCCTTTATTTCTTTGTTAAGTTTCAGTCTGGTAGATCTATCTTTTGGTGAGAGTGGTGTGTTAAAATCTCCCACTACTAATGTGTGGGGTTTGATGTGCGTTTTAAACTTTAGTAGTGTTTCTTTTATGAATGTGGGTGCTTTTGTATTTGGAGCATAAATGTTTAGAATCGAGACTTCATCTTGGTGGATTTTTCCCGTGATGAATATGTAATGTCCATCCTGGTCTCTTTTGATTGATTTTAGTTTGAAGTCTATTTTATTAGATATTAGGATAGCTACACCAGCTTGTTTCTTAGGTCCATTTGCTTGGAAAACCTTTTCCCAGCCCTTTACTCGGAGGTAGTGTCTGTCTTTGGAGTTAAGGTGTGTTTCTTGTATGCAGCATATGGATGGGTCCTGTTTTCTTATGCATTCTGTTAGCCTGTGTCTTTTTATAGGTGAGTTGAGACCATTGATATTGATGGATATTAATGACCAGTGATTGTTAATTCCTGTTATTTTTTTGGTTGTGTTGTGTTGTCCTTCTGTGGTGTATGTTGGTGCAGGATTATCTATTGCTTGATTTTTCATGGATGTGTTTAACTTCTTTGGGTTGAATTTTCCCTTCTAGTGCTTTCTGTAGGGCTGGGTTTGTGGACAGGTATTGATTAAATCTGGTTTTATCCTGGAATATTTTGTTTACTCCGCCTATGGTGATTGAGAGTTTTGCTGGGTATAATAGTCTGGGTTGGCATCCGTGGTCTCTTAGTGTCTGCATGAGGTTTGTCCATGATCTTCTAGCTTTCATAGTCTCTATTGAGTAGTCTGGTGTTATTCTGATGGGTTTGCCTTTATATGTTACTTGGTCCTTTTCCTTTGCAGCTCTTAATATTTTTTCTTTATTCTATGTGTTTAGTGTTTTGATTATTATGTGGCGAGGGGACTTTTTTTTTGGGTCCAGCCTATTCGGTGTTCTGTAAGCTTCTTGTATCTTCATAGGTATTTCTTTCTTTAGGTTAGGAAAGTTTTCTTCTATGATTTTGTTGAATATATTTTCTGTGCCTTTGAGTTGGTATTCTTCTCCTTCTTCTATCCCTATTATTCTTAGGTTTGGTCTTTTCATGGTGTCCCAAATTTCCTGGACGTTTTGTGTTACGACTTTTTTGTCTTTAGTGTTTTCTTTGACTGACAAATCTATTTTCTCTATCGTGTCTTCAGCGTCAGAGATTCTCTGTTCCATCTCTTGCAATCGGTTGGTTATGCTTGTTTCTGTAGTTCCTGTTCGTTTAGTCAGGATTTCTATTTCCAGCATTCCCTCAGCATGTGTTTTCTTTATTGTCTCAAATTCATTTTTCAGATCTTGGAATGTTTCTTTCATCTGTTTAATTGCTTTTTCTTGGCTTGATTTGATTTCTTCCCATTTTTTGTTCGTTTTTCTTCCATTTCTTTAAGGGAGTTTTTTATTTCCTCTTTAATGGAGTTTTTCATTTCCTCTTTAAGGGAAGTTTTTCCTCTTTAAGGGAGTTTTTTATTTCCTCTTTAAGGAAAGTTTTTATTTCCTCTTTAAGGTAGTTTTTCATTTCCTCTTTAAGGAAAGTTTTTATTTCCTCATTGAGGGAATGTTTTATTTCTTCTTTAAGGGCCTCTATCATCTTCTTAAAGTCATTTTTAGGGTTGATTTCTTCTGTTTCTTCTGTCATGGTATGTTTAGGTCTTCCAGGTGTAGAATCACTAGGTTCTGATGTTGTCATATAGGTCTTTATGTTGTTGCCTGTATTTTTGCACTGGCGTCTACTCATCTCTTCCTCTGTGTGGTGCAGGTGGTGTCTGCGTCTGAGAGTGCCTCTCTTGTTCTAATTTTTAGTCTTGGTTTAGTAGTGGTTCTTGGTTAAATTGGTGCTATTGGGCTATTTCTTCAGGGCAGCTGATTTCGATCGGTGAATTATATACTTATGATTCTGGTGATCTGGTTTGGTGTCTGGGTAGCGCCTTCTTCTGTGTTCCCGGGTCACGTTTTGTTCATTTGTCAACTCCTCAGCTGATCTTGTTTCTTCAGACTTCAAACTGTAGGCTCTGAATCCTCTCCTAGATGGGTTTCAGCTGAGCAGGGTAGTCTCACCAACACCTCCAAGTTGTTGGGTTTCACAGGATCAGCAGCTGGGCCCTGGGTTGTCCTCAGAAGGAGTGTTCAGATTTGTTCTGGTTCTGACCCACGGAGATAGCTTCTTCCCCAGATGTTGGGGTTAGGGGGCGTCCCTGTTCCAAGCTGCGTCTGCTTGTCTCAGTCCCTGGGCCTGTCTACCTCTGCGGTCCTCCGCCGGGCCTGTATGTCCCTGTCAGCTGCCGCTGGGTCTGTCTGCCTCTGGGTCTGCCACCGGCCCTGAATGTCTCTGCCCGCTGCCACTGGGACTGAATAGCCCTGTCGGCTGCCGCTGCTGGGCAAGTCTACCTCAGCGGGCTGCTGTTGGGCCCGTCTACCTCTGCGGGCTGCCGCCCCAGGCCTACCTGCGTCTGCTTGTCTCTGCCGCTGGGCCTGTCTACCTCTGTGGGCCGCCGCTGGGCCTGAATGTCTCTGCCGGCTGCTGCCGGGCCTGAATGTCCCTGTCCGCCGCTGCCGCTGGGCCCGTTTACCTCAGCGGGCCGCCGCTGAGCCCCGTATGTCTCTGCCGGCTGCCGCCTGGTCTGAATAGCCCTGTCGGCTGCCGCCGCTGGGCCCGTCTACCTCCATGGGCCGCCGCCCCAGGCCTACCTGCGTCTGTTTGTCTCTGCCGCCGGGCCTGTCTACCTCTGTGGGCCGCTGCTGGGCCTGAATGTCTCTGCCGGCTGCTGCCGGGCCTGAATAGCCCTGTCGGCTGCCACCGCTGTGCACGTCTACCTCAGCGGGCTGCTGCTGGGCCCGTTTACGTCTGCGGGCCGCCGCCCCAGGCCTACCTGCGTCTGCTTGTCTCTGCCGCCGGGCCTGTCTCTCTTTCAACTTTTAGAGCTTTATTAATAAATGCTTCCCTCCCACTGCCATATATCAGGGCTTTAAAAGATTTACTCTTACTCCTGAAGTTCCACAGTGCGCTCTCTCTCTCTCTTTCTCTCTCTCTCTCTCTTTCTCTCTCTCTCTCTCTCTGTGTGTGTGTGTGTGTGTGTGTGTGTGTGTGTGTGTAAAACAAGAATAGACCAATCATTAAATCATTATAATCTTAGGTTGCTTGGCTAAACTGTCTCATGAAACTTAGTGACTGCCATTCGTGAGGACAGGGAATGAGCCATTGAACTTGGATGGTTCCAATTCCCAGCTGTCAAATTGCTTCTAGACAATAGATGAGATGTTTTTTAACATTAAAATGTTGCTCTAAGGTCCATACCTCCTTTCTATCCAAAATAATCACAAGGAACCAAATGGCCCAGTCATATTTCTTCCTTCTCTCTAATTGCATGTTAGCACTCTCTATGGGTATATGCATGCATATATGTATATGCATTTGAAATTATCTACATGTGCTGCAATTTCTATTTCTCTTGAGCATATTGAGTTTTCCAGCCCAAATACTCCCAACAGGGAAATGATTAAATATTGCTTTGGTCAACTTAATTTTTCCAAAATGTATTAATATTACCCCTGATTTTCTATCAAACTATGTTCTATGTTAATTAACTTTATAGGAGAAGATCTTCAAATCCTGTCTTTTCTATGGAGTTGCAGAAAATATTTTCTTGTCTATAATGATCACCTATTGACCTTATAATGTCCTTTTACTTCTGGGGACACAAACAAAAACAACCCTGAACAAAGACTAAGGGCCTGTTACCTTTTGCAGGGTAAGCATCATAATGAGAGGCTTCATCCTTCATAATCCTCTGAGACTAGATTTTCTTCAGTTCCCCCTGGGGTGAAGGAGGTCTGGCCAAATACCTGCTTCTGTATTACAGGTTTTCCTCTGAGAACTTGACAACATGTTACCAACAAAGATTCATTCCCATCACACTTATATGGATTAATATTGTCCTCATCATGTTATGGGAGACCTGGGTCTTGAGAATGTAAATGACAATTTTAATTTCTGGTGGATAGCATGTTGTTATCCAGGCTAGTCAGGCTCTTTTGCTTACAGCTCCCTAAAATGCCTCTGAAGCTATGGATGGGCATGGATTTATCAGGGGAGGGAGTAGTTTATTGTATTGTTAAGGCATAGGGAGACAGAAAAATGTAGTAAGTTTTACTTAGACGGTTGAATGATGGACATTGTGAGACTTGCAAATATCTCCCACCCACAAAAGTTCCAGACACTGAAAAGCATTGAAACTATTAACAAACAGCAAAATAGGAAATGAAAAATATTCATAGGGATTTTGAAAAATAGAAATATCTTGGTCTAAATGCTAAGTCTGAAAATGAGACATGCCCAGATTCTTTTAAATACATGTCTTTATTATTGATTCTTGCCAGTGAAAACATATTTGGATGCTTTCAGTCAAACGCATTCTCTGTGTCTATCTCTCCATCAGTTAGATCCCTGGGGAGCCCAGTCATTTGACACTTTCATTCGGACAAGGTGGGCTTGTGTATTAAACAAAAACCGAAATGTGCCTAGTGTGATGAACTGTTACAGTTTTGAAAACATTAGCTTAGGTGAGCTTTGTGCTGAGAAGACATTAATAATCTTCTGTAGGTGATATGAAGCAACTTTTAATGATTGATTAATAACTCTCTGATGAAACAGTGATAACAAAGAATGTGTATGTTCATTCTTGTGTAGGCAGATAGGGAGAGTCGTGATTCAAATAAAAATTACCATATAATTAAAACACAAGCACATGTACAAGTCTACTGCGCCTCTGGTCCTTAAACCCAGTGAAAGCATAATATTTAAGTCTTTTTTAATTTTACCGAGAGCACAATCATTTATTAGAGAAGAGAAAGGAAAATGGGGAAATGGCTTTGTCAGGAAATGATGCACGTTAAAATATTTCCATAACAAACTCATGCAAATTAGATTTTTGGAGACTATATCTAGGCCGAAAACAATATGATTCTGCTCTTAGCTGGCAAGGTGGCTCAAGGGTGAAGAGCATTGGCTGTTCTTCTAGAGGATGTGGGTTTAATTTCCTACACTCACAAAGAAGCTCAGAACTGTCTGTAACCTCTGTTCCAAGGCGTCTAACACCTTCTAGCCTCCACGGGTACTAGGCACATACTTGGTGCCCAGATATACTTGCAGGCAAAATACCCATACACATAAAACATTAAACAAAGTAAAAATACTAGTAAAAAAGAATTGGAAGCGTTTTCTGAAGGAAACACTGCTGTTATATCTCTCAGTTTTCTTCTCTTTCAAAGGGCTGTACGGAATGAGAGGAACAGCTTTTCTGTGAACTATATGTTCTTTATCATAAGGACAATGAGAAGATATGGTTTAGGCCCTGGTGTCTGCACAAAACATGGGGTAGTGAAGTCCCTGCAAATGTCAGAGACCAGTAAAACTTTAAGAATGTTTATGGGATTTTTCCAAATCCTCTGGGAAGAAAGAGGATACAGAATCCAGCTGTTGGAATGATGTATAGAATTGTAAACCTTTTAGTAATTGTGCCATTGCCAAATTATATTTTCTCTTTGATTTACTCTGTAAAGCTTTACATAGTCCAGAGGAGTTCAATATGTAACAAAGAAAAAAAATGAAGAGAATCACACATTGGCAATGTATTCATTGCACTGTGGTTTTCATAAAGTAGTGGTTTTCAGTCATTGGACCCAAACTGTTATCACAGGAGCCTTATTAAACCCATGGTTGCTTGGACCCCACCCCTTGGGCCCAATATTTCTCACTGTTGCCACCATTCCAGGTGATTTTGATTCTGTCCCATGTTAAGATTGGAAAATCACTGTTATAATAACTGAAGCACTCAAGAAAGATCCTGACCTCTCAAACAAAGAGGGACCTCAACTTCTGAGACTGAGGCTGTGGGATGAAGGTTCTATATGTGTGAACATAGACAGAATCTGAGATGTGGACATTTGCTCTATTAGATCTTTAAATAAAGCACAAAAATTTATACTATTTACCTCCTAACTAAGTTTTCCTGAAGGTTCTCTATGGGATTAAGTGGTTATAGGCTAGGAGTATCTCTAGTTAATGTCCCAAAGCATCCCACGATAAGACAACAAATAGGGATCCTGGCATTTTTTCCTCTTTTTTCTGTTAATACAAATCTCTCAATTGAAATACTCTCAATACCCTTTCTAGTTACTACTAAAGGTTCTAAAACATGAATTAGGTTCCTTTCTTGTCACACTACATTCAGTGGGTACTTGTGGTTGGTTGGAAAGAGAGTTCAACAATTCAGATTTTACACACTGTTTAGAGACTACCCCACATTTTGGAATAGTGAATTAGGAGTACATCTGTGTTTTGTAGAAGTGGAGCCAGAAGTTGGGGGGAGATGTTGAGTCACTGGAGTGCCTGTGTAAGTCTGAGGACCTGAGTTCAGATTCCCAGCATCTATGTAAAAGCTGGGTACAGCAGCACTGGGGAGGTAGAGGCAGGAGAATTGCCAGGAACTGCTGGCTGGCCAGTTTAGCCCGTTGGTGAGCTCCAGGTTTAATGATAGACATCGTCTAAATAAAATAAAGTAGAGATATGATTGAAGAAAGCACAAGATGCTAACCTCTGATCTCCAGATGCACATATACACAGATACTTGACACATGTGGACACGTGAGACTGTGGCACAAATTTAAAATTTCTCTAAAATTAGTAAGTGTGCCTTATATGTAGAATACCTCCCCATCAGTGTTTCCTTGGGTCATCTATGCCATGGTGCAGAAGGATACAGAGAGGAGTGTCACTATGACAGCACTTGGACCCATCAAGCAGCAAGTGTGGGCAGAGTCAGGAGTCTTCACTCTGCCAGGAGGGAGGCTGTAGAGGGAAAGATTCAGTGGTGCAATGGACCAGGGCCAGCATGGTATGCACACAAGAACTGAGGAATCTGGGAGGTGATGGTTTATCAATGACTATGTCCGTCTGGTACAAAGGTGCACTATGACAGCCCGGGCTCCAGAAAAAGATAAGCACCACTTCCAGAAAGGACTGTGGGATGGAGACTGTTAATAGGGGTATTCCAGCCACACAGACCCTGTCTGGCTGCTCTCAAGTGGAGTCGAAGTGAAGCTGCGGGGGTGGCTCTTATATTTGTTTAGCAAGCTGAACTTCTGTAATCATAGCATTAATAACACTGCATTACAGATCTCTCTTAATTTGTCTTTGTCTTCTACTCTACTCTAAGATTCCAAAGCACGTGTTTCTAGTTCCCTCTCTTTCCCTCCCATTCACTCTCCCCCCTCCTATCCCCCTCTCCTCTTCTCCCCATTCCCTCTCCGATTCTTCACCTCTCCATTATTTCCTCTTCTCCATCCATCCCTTCCCCTCTCCTCTCCTATTCTCTCAGCTGAGCTCCACTCCTTTCTGAAGTCTCCTTACATCTCCCCTTCTTCCCTTCCCCCTTCCCCTCCCCTCCCCCTCTTTTCTCCTCTTCTTCTCTCACCCTTCTTACTGTCCTGGCCTCTTGTGTCTAATATAGTTAATAAATACATAGTTTAGGATAGATGACTGAATAAAGAAAATATTGGAAATTGACTAAACTTGTCTGCTAAAAACTGAAAGGAAAAGGATTTTCTGGTTCCTACACAAGGCAGTCTAGTTCTGAGTTCTAGAAAAAAAAATCATAAAGAAAAGTAGATTTACCTTAGCATCTCCAAGAGACAGGCTAGCTATAGGAAGCTTGAAGAATTGGTTCTCTGTGATCTGGGGCCATGAGCAAGCCCTAGTATGAGATTTAAAGAGACTTCAGAAAAGAGTAGAACTCAATTGAGGCAGAGCATGAGACATCAGAGGGGTGAGAAAGAGGACACTCGCATATCTTTCCTGGGGGGCCATGAAGAGTTAATTGGAAAAGTGGGTTTGAATATGGAATAGTGGGGTGAATTACAAACTAATGTAGAGTAAAACATCTTTGAACCAGGAACAGGCCATACTCAGCTGTCAACAAGACAGAATCCATAGTTGGGAGTCTTTAAAAGGATGTTTCAGTTGAAGTTACAGCATCTACATGTGCACCACTTGCCTTTTGGTCCTTACCTGCATGGTGCTGGTTTCCCTAGAAACTCGGGCTGTTTGTGATACATTTTGTTACATTACAAAGAACCAACCTAAAAGAGAAGTTTTCATCATCTTTACAGGTGTGACTCAAATATCATAGGCATTTAGTGATTATTCAAAGAATTCGTACATCCCGCTCCCACCAGGTAAACAGACTGAAGAAGATCTTTACCTCTAGCTTCATTCCTCCAAATCCAATCCCCCAGTCTTATCCCCAGATCTATAGCAGACCACCTACTATAGCCTCCTCTTCCTATCTGACTCCCATTTCCAATGGATCACCTAAACCTTCTCGTACAACCTTCTTCCCCCTCCCCCATGCATCCCATTATCCTAGCCCCAAGCACCAGCAGGCATTCCTTGGGAATCCACAAGCTACTCTGGCCAGGGAAGAAGGTAGGCTAATTGCAGATCATCACCTCTTCCTCATCTCCAAATCCAATCCCCCCTTTGCATGCCTAGCTCTGTAGCAGATCACCTGCTGCATGCAGGCTTGCCTCCCTGCTTGTCCCCATCTCTAGTGGAACATGCAGATCTTACCCTTCAACCTTTATCCTCCCCACTCAGTACTTCATCCCAGTCTCCAGCTCCAGCATGCATTCCCTAGAAACCTGAAGTGAAGCAGGTAGCCTGACTTCAGATCTTCACTTCCCTCTCCTCTCCTAATCTGGTTCCCCAGTCTCACCCCCATCTCTGCAGCAGATCATCTGCTTTGGCCTCTCCCTCCTCTCTGTCTCGCCTCCAGCAGATGATGGACATCATCCACTCCAAACTTCCTCTCAACTTATCCTGTTATTCCAGCCCTCAACTCTAGCAGGTTTTCTTTGGGAACCTGTTAGCCAAGCCTACTGGAGACTCACTAGGCCAGCTAAGTAGGTAGGTTAGCTTCAGCTCTTTCCCTCCTCCCCCCCTGTCTAACCCCCAGTCTCATCTCCAGCTCTGTAGCAGACTCCATGTTGTGGCCTCTCCTCACCTTTCCCCCCATTCCCAGGGAGCGAAACAGATCCTAGTGGAACAGCCTTCACCAGGCTTTTCTCCCTCTTGTTGACTCTTCCCCCCCCAATCTATCCCCATTCCTAAGTGTCTGGTCCTACTAACTAGAAACATATTTGATCCAGAACCCCCAGTGGCCACACATCTTAGGATCCCAGAAGAATTTTTCTTAACCAGGAAATACACAGCTACACTCTTCTAAGAATCAGGGCAACAGAAGCCAAGGAACAAAATAATTACCCAACAAAGACAAGACCAAATATCAGTACCTAGAATTACAATTTTCCCAAATCCAGATGTCTAGATGCCAGTGTAAAAACATGATTATAATCTCCTCTAGAGCCCAGCCCAAACCACAGCAGGCCCAGAGAATTCCAACATAGCTGAAGCACAAGACAAAGACCTTAAAATATCATTCATGAATATGATAGACATCCTTAAAGAGGAAATGAATAAACCCCTTAAGGAAGTATATGAAAACACAAACAGTAGAAGGAAACGAATATAACAAGACCTCAAAGTGGAAATAAAATGAATAAAGAAAACCCAAACTGAGGGAATTCTGTAAATGAAAAATTTAGGAATTTGAACAAGAACCTCAGAGGCAAACCTCACCAACGGAATGTAAGAGATTGAAGAGAGAGTCTTAGCCATCAACAACATGATAGAAGAAATGGGTACCTTGGTTAAAGAAATGTTAAAAAAAAATGCTGGCATGTAGTGGAACCTCCACTGTCAAGGGTCCAGGAACAGAGAGAGTGGTCACCCATCCAGATCTCCGGTCTCCAGGCGCCTCCCTTGGCCCCACCTTGTAGGCGTGACAGTTGCCGAAGCCTCAATGGGAGTTGGAACTTCCAGATCAAAGCTGGAATGGTTACCCACTACACTGGCACAAAATAGCCAGGAAATCTAGAACACTGTGAAAAGACCAAATCTAAGAAAAATAGGAATGGAGGAAGAAGAAATCAAGGTCAAAAGCACAGAAAATATTTTCAACAAAGCCATAGAAGAAAATTTCCCTAGCCTGAAGAAGGAGATGCCTAGCAAGGTGCAAGAAGCTTACAGAACACCAAATAGACTAGCCTAGAAAAAAATTACTTGGAGTAATCAAAACACTATATGTATAGAACAAAGAAAGAATATGGAAAGTTGTGAGGGAAAAAGAGCAAGTAACATAAAGGCAGTCCTATTAGAATTCCACCTGACTTCTCAGTGGAGACTCTAAAAGCCAGAAGGGCCTGGAAAGACTTGTACAGACTCTAAGAGAGCGCAGATACCAGCCCAGACTACACACCTAGCAAAGTTTCAATCACAGTAGATGGGGAAAATAAAACACCCCATGATAAAACCAAATTTAAGCAATATGTATCTACAAATCCAGCCCTACAGAAGGTGCTAGAAGGAAAACTCTAACATAAAGGGGTTAACCACATCCAAGAAAATACAGGGAATAAATAATCTCAGACCAGCAAATCAAAAGGGGGGAAGCATACACACACACACACACACACACACACACACACACACACACACACACACCTCAAGAACAAAATTACAATAATCAACAAACACTGTTAATTGATCCTTCTCAATCTTGACTCCCCAATAAAAAGACACAAACAGAATGGACCTGAAAACTGGATCCATCCTTCTGCTGCATCCAAGAACCCACCATGATATCAAGGATAGATACTGATATTGATATCAAGGATGAAGGGTTGGAAAAAGATATTCTAAACAAATGGACCTAAGAAGCAATCTAGCATAGCCATTTTTATGTCTGACAAAACAGACTTCAAACCAAAATTAAACAAAGGAGATAGGGAAGGATATTCCATACTCATAAAAGAAATTATCAACCAGGAGGACATTGCAATTCTTAACATCTATTCACTAAACAAAAGGGCACACAAGTTCATAAAGAAAACACAACTACTGCTGAAATCAGATATTGATCCTCACACACTGATAGTGGGAGACTTCGATACCCCACTCTCGTCAACAGACAGGTCATTCAGACAAAAACCACACAGAAAAATGCTGGAGCTAACTGACATTATAAACCAAATGGACCCAACAGATATTTACAGAATATTTCACCAGAACTCAAAAGAATATACCTTCTTCTCAGCACCTCATGGAACATTCCCCAAGCCTGACCATATGGCTGACCATATTCTCAGACACAAAGTAAGTATCAACAGATACAAGAAAATCGAAACAGCTCCCTGTTTCCTTTCTGACCATCAGAGATTATCACTGGATGTCAACAACAACAGAAAGCTCAAAATGTAGTCAAGGCTTTTTTTTTGTTTTTAATACTTTTTATTTTTACCTCATTTTCTATTTTTATATATTTGATTATTCATATATTTTTCTTCTCTCCTTTTACCCTGAAAGTTCTCTGCATATGTATTATGACTTCTAGTTTAGTGTTTTGGTTTTTTTTTTTTGGGGGGGGTGTATTTCTGAATATGTGATGTGAACAAATGGGGCTCTGTTTCTTGTGCCTTCTCTTGGGTTCTTTTCTTCTCTTTGTTTTGTCTAGCTCCGATGTGATAGTTTTTGTTTTACATTTTACTTATTTTATTACTATCCCATAGAAGCCTGTTCACTTTCTAATGAGAGACAGGAATGGGTAGATTTGGATGGAAGGGGAGGTGGGGAGGAGCTGGAAGGAATAGAGGGAGGAAAAATTATAATCAGGATATATATGTGATGAAAAAAATCCATTTACCATTAAAACAGGGAGGGGGAGAACATATACATCACAGCAAAGGTTCTGTGTGTCTCCTGAGAAAAGCCTAAGAACCTCAGGGAAGGTGAGCTGCGGGTGGGGGGGGGCACTGTTTGACCAATGACAAGAAGCCCTCAGTGTCCCAGGTGAGCAATCCAGAGAAAACAAAACAGTTGAGCAATGGGACCTTTGGTTAGTAACAGGACGTGTTTCCTCACTGCTCCTTTTTAGTTTGACAAAGCATAGGGCCCTGTTCCTGGAGTAGTGTTTATCCACCATCTACAAATGCTTCAAAGACTTCACTGATTGCAGAGAACTTATCCTTGAAGCCTAGGGGCAGGACTCCGGCATACACCATCTAGGATCTACGGTTTCTCAAGATCGCCTGGATAGTTCTTTGCTTTATCCTGTGGTTTCTTTTCCCTCACCTCCTTCCTCACACGACCTTGCCTTTATTCCCACAACCTTTCTTCCTTCCTTCTTCCCCAAGCTTCCCGTGCTTTTGTTCTTTGTCACCTTCTTGAAGGGTCCTCAGAGTTTTTGTCTCTCTGGCAGCTTCTTGAAGGAGTGTGGCCACAGGGTTCGTAGGGCCTCAACACCAGCCAGCACAGGTGGACTTACGCAATGCACTTCAAAGGGCTTGCTCAACTTGAGGCTGGAGGGCAGTGCTGAGGCTGGCTTTGTCGGCGCAGCCCAGAGGGGCCTGGCAGCTAACGAGACAGCCTTCACTATGCAGCCTGCCTGCTCATACAGCCAGGTTGACAGGTCCATCCAGTTCACACAGTGTGTTCCTTCCATTGTCTACCAGCGCCGTGGACTGAAGGAATCCAGGAAGTCCAGGGGGTAGGAGATGCCGACGACTTGGTGATTCATTCTCTGCCACAGCTCCCTCTAAATTCTGTATTGTCACCTTCCAACTTGAAGCTCCCAAGACTGTGTCTTGTTTCTGTGAGCATGCGTGGCTCCCTTCCCTCCCTACCACTTTAGCTTTGCCTATTGGGACAATGCCCGCGCCCGGACTTTCCCATTCATTACTGCTCTGCCACCAAACTCACCAGCTTATATCCTTTTTCCTCAGGGACTGCCTTTCTGGGGCACCTACAGTGTGGGTTGGTGTCAGAAACTTTTGTCCTTATGCTCCCCACTCTTGTTGGAGTGTGGAAGGACATCAGCTTGTGCTTTGTTAAATCTGAGGCTACTAACATGCCATTGCTGTCTCTTACCTAGCTTTCATCTCCCCCTCTCTGATGGACAGTATAAAGATACTTGGCTGTAGCCTTAGGTCCAGTAGTAGCCCGGATTCTATAGGAATGAGTCCTTGGCCATGTCTCCTAACCTTTCTGCATCCTGTTTCTGATTATAAATAAGATATTTTTAGCACTTTTCTTATTTTTATTTCATAAAGTTGATAGTATTATAAGAGACAATGTGAGTTGGGAGCAGGCAAGTGCTATGTGTTGGGAACACTTCCCATGGTCATCTCAGTTGAGTTAATGATTGGCGATAGCTTAAACGCCAGTGCTTCTCAGAGAACTCACATGCTTGTGTTTTAAGAGAACATCATTTCAAAGCTCTGGTTCTAGTCAGAGAACAAGTCAATGTCCCTTACGCATGGAGCCATTTTGCACACACTGTGGGGGTTTTGAAAGAATTGTAAAAAAGGTTGCTTACTCCTGATGGTGATAATACAGTGAGTTATACCACCCCTGAAAGAGCTTCCTAACTGGTTTAATCTATCATTTTAAGACTTTAGAATTAGGCTTATCTGGTGAGTAAGAAATTAAAGGGGAAAGTAGGTGACAAATATTGAATTTTCAATTTCTAAAAATTTCTCTTCTTCAATAGCTTTGAAATGATATTGGGGATTTTGTATACAGAAGTAAAGAAAACTATAGCATCAATAAAAATCCATAAAACACTAAAGTTTGATTAATTTAAGCCTTGTTGAAAACATGCACTCTTGCTCTGATCTTTCTTATTTTACATTGGGCCCCATGGCACTTTCTTATGGCCCAGTCAGTGGCTACTGTTGCCAAGTACACAGGGTACCTTACTTTTTAAGTCAATGTTGGACTTAACATAAGGCCTTGACCATGCCTAAGATCCCTCTTCTCCTTTGTAAAATAAGTACAGGTTAGAACCTGTACTTCAGCAACAGGCTAGCTTCTAGTCATCTGTGGCCATTTACATTTTTATGTAATGAAATTCAAACTTTTATTTCTTAGTCATACTAGCCATACTTCGAAGAATGCTTGGAAGCCACATGTGGCTAATGACAATTGAGTAAGACAATGTAGGTTTAGTTCCTCTCCAGGGTTTGAGAAAGTTCTATTAGATATTAAAGACTTGATGATTTCTAAGTATTTATTTTTTTTTAGTAATTTTAAGATTTGGGGGTTATATATGGGAATGACTTCACTTTTGAATCACTGTCCTTCAAATGTTCCTTAAAGGGTGAGAGAGAGAGCTGGAGAGATGGCTTAGCAGTTAAGAGCACTGGCTGCTCTTCCAGAGGGCCTGAGTTCAATACCCAGCAACCACATGGGAGCTCACAACTGTTTATAACTCCAGAATCCAACACCCTTATACAGATATACATACAGGCAAACCCCAATAAAATAAAAATAAATAAATTTTTAAAAAGATGAGCAAGATCATTTTAGTTGTTAGACTGATGGGTGCCATGCTCACTAATGGCTGCCAAAGAAACACCAGTTTTATTGAAAATACTACATAGTTTGATGAAACTGGCCTCAACTCCAACTTTCTGCATTCATCTGAAAAATCATTCTCTATTTGAATAGCCACCTGCTTCTAATCCATACCAGGTATGCCTTTCTTTGGGGGTGGGGGCTGAGATTAATCTCCCTTAACATTTTCACAATCTTACAGGAAAAACTAATCTAAATGATAAGTAGTTTCTTTTTTCTTCTTCAATCTACCATAAAATTGCCCATGTGTTTTTAAAGGCACTATTTTTACAGAACTTTCGTAGACACTCTTTTGGACTCCATCTGTTGAGTCAGCCCCAGTGGTAACAAGCATTGTTATGAGCCGTACCATCCTGGGTGATATGGATGGGCTACAGAGTGAGATGGCTTGGCAACATGCAGACCACATAAATCAAGCCACTGTCACTGTTGCTGAAGAAAAGCACCAGCATCGTCATCCCAATTCCACACAAAGCGAAAGATGGGGGGGGGGGGGAGACCCAGTGTGCAGTGTCTGAGTCTGAAAGAACAAAATCATTAAAAAATCTGAAAGTGATTCTATACCACCAATATAAAGATACATATTGAGAGAGAGAGAGAGAGAGAGAGAGAGAGAGAGAGAGAGAGAGAGAGAGAGAGAGGATTCAGTGGTTCCTAAAAGTCATTCAACCAACTCCATCACCACGATACTGGCAATTTCTAAAAATCAAAGCCTAACCCACCAGCAGCCTCTCCCAAGCTTTCTTTGTCTGTCTCCGAGCAAGCAGAACCAACACCATTCTTTTTTGTACCTTGAAGTAAACACAACAAAACAAGCAAAGGCTGACTCCACCGGCCAAGAGAATTGGCAAGAAAGTTTAGTGAAGTCCAATGACATAATCCATCCCAGCTTCAGAAACTCACAGTCTGACCTCCAAGCCCGCTCAGGGCCTCTGCTTCTTGTCAGTTACGGATTGCTGCCCTTATTACCATGTTGCCCACGTGCTGTGATGAGAGCCGAGAACCTCTGCCCCTGGAGTGGGCTTGTGTCAACATTTTTATTGCAAATTCCCATTTTCTGATCATTAAAAAGCTTTCGGCACAGAAGTAAGTTTGCAAAAGTTCAAACTTTGAAAGGATTCATTTAATGGCTTAAAAATAACACTGGGACCACGCCCATAATTTAAAATTTTCTAGCTGGCTTTGTGGCCTGGGTTTTTTCAAAATGCATAAACTTAAAATATGAAGGGACTCAAGGCTTGGAATAGTTCCAAAGTTGGTTTTTAGTGTTTGGTGAACTGGAATGGAGTTTGTTAATGGTGAACTTTACTTGCAGACATGAAATGGTAGGACCAATTTAGTTAGAATGCTTTCTAATGTCATCTAGAAAGTAGTGAGGGGGAGGGCTTTTTCCATACTTTCCTAATAGGGTTATGGGACAAGAAGGAAGAGTTGGGTTTTCGAAGGGCTACATAATTTGGAGTCCCATAAATAAAGTGAAGACGAAGGGTCTCCAGGCTGAGTGAACAGTTAAGTGGTAGAATATACGAAAGGCTCCAGGTTCCAGACCTAGTGCTGATGGAGAAATATAGCACCTTGTTTTGTTTGAAATTTGTTAAGAATTTGAAGGCGGTAGCATTGAAGTATTATAGCAAGTGAAGGGCTGATGTAGGATGAGGTCTTACGCAGAGACCGTTCCTAGCCTAGCTTTCTCTTTCTTCGTCGTCCTTTGTTTAAAAAAAAAAATATTTAACATTCTCTAAGGGCCTGAACAGTTTCTAAAGCATTACCAGTGAGCATCATTGACCTAGGAGTTAGTCTACACATGAGTTTTGTGACTTTGGTGGTTCTATATTGTTTCATTTACAAAATACAAATACACCTAACTCCCTCTGCCAATGCTGCTTACTAAGAACAAATGAAATATTTGAGGGAAGATATCTTTTAAAGCTTACAGCTTTTCACATGTGTTTTCATGCGGTGTCATTGGGATACTCTTACGAATAAGGCTAAAACATCCTATACATTGATACCTGTGTGGTTGATTTTCCTGATCTTCAGAGGTTTTTATTGATGGAATGAGAACTGGGACTCAACCCTCATGACATTTAACTCTGCATTGAGTACAAGGGAGCCAGGAAGCACAACATTTAAACACCAAGTAGAAGGAAAACTTGGAACAAGAAATAAAGAAAAGATTTTTTTCTCATAATTTTTGGATTGGACCAAACTGTAAAGAATTTCAAAAGCATATTTTTATGAAAGGTGTTCTGCTTGAGACTAATCCTACATCCATGCTAAATTCATGGGATTTGTGCCTGTGTTATAACTGGCTTTGTTTAAAACTTGGCAAATCAAAGAGATAAGAAAGGTTATGGGCTACTACTGAACACAGAAGAGCTTCAAGGAAGATTGGCCGGCAGAGTGATACAGGCCTGTGTTTGCTTATTGAAGTCTCCTGGGTCCCGTGTTTCTTAGTGTATTCCATGGGTTGTTAATAATGTGTTTCTTTCTTTCTCCACCCCCTTTTTTATTTAAGAGCTCTTTTTTGGTCAATTAAGTTTGGGAAAACAATGATTTTGACAAAGTTAAACAGCTTCCCAAGCACGGGTCATCTCAAACCTTTAGTGAACCACTGTGATTTGTGACTCTCCAAAGAAGAGTGCAGCTTTTCCAAATTCATTTGACTCTAGAACATCTTAACCCTGATCCCCCATATTTCTTAAATCCAAACAATCTCCAAGGGCCAGTGCTCAGTGGAACACAGTTTGGGCACGATGCCTTGGATCAAAGAACCAACACCGTTGATTACAGTCTTGCAGTGTATTGACTTGTGGCTCTCCAAAGACGTCTCCAGAATTGGTTTATTAATTACAGGTAATATTAGCACCTTTTAGCCTTCAGAACTGAAGTGATAGATTCAGTGAGGTCACCAAGTTTGTAAAGATTTGTTACGGAAGCTCAAGAAACTAACACCAATCTAATCGGTAAGTCGGAATAGAGAAGTGCCTTCCATCTTAGCTAGACCTGGAAATGCTGCCGTCTTTGCTGGGACTGCTCCAGGGCACAGGAAGCTGCTCCAAACAGCATCTAAGAGCTAGATAAGTTGAAGCGAATGGACCTGATAGAAAGGCCCAGGCTGTCAACAATCCAGCAACTATATAAAGGGAAACAGCATGATGAGACCAAGAGTCACTGGTTAGGTCCCTAACAATGCCACTCTTGTCCTGAGAAGATTCTCCCACGGGTCGACAAGTTGCCTGTGGGGTGAGAACCTTAACCACTCTCGGCTGTCTCACCCCTGTCTACAGGCTCTCAAGTAAGACTGGGAAAATTTCCAAGCATGCTTTGTATTCTGACCCTTCTGAGCATATTCATGGTTTGTTCTCTTTGCTCTTAGTTGAAGAGGCTATTTCTCTTCTTTGTCTTCCTGCAGCCTTTACCCTACATTGTTGCCTTAGTCATTTATTTCTGACCTGTAATTGGGCTGCATCGTGAGGGCTTTCTTTAGCTTAGAGCAAGGAAGACTTGTGTTAAATAAACTAAACTCGTTCTCTGATGACTTGCATGCTTATTGTGTATTAGCAGAAGTGGCTGAAATGTCAAAGACGCTTTTGCTCAATAGCTTTCACTCTAGAGGCTTAGAGGTTATGGCGGCCTGGGAGGGCCCTTGAATTACCCTGGGTTTTGTAACCACTGTTAGCGGGACATAATAAAGTGAAAAGGTTACAGCAGATATGTTCATGGCTTCTCCTTCTGGCAACTCAAAGTAGTGAACCTAGCCACCCTTGGCCTTCTCTGAAGGGGGTAGAAGCTATGGTTAGAGCTTCAGAAACCCACTCACTAATTGCACTTAGCAAATGCTTTCTCTAGAGCCTCCTTCCTCTGTAACACCAGTAGGGGGCCCACTGTCAGGGGCCAGAGTGTTGAGCAAGGAGGGGGCCCGGGCACTTGGGGGTCTCTGCTGGCTTGCTACTTCCTCTGCCCCTCTGACAGGGGAAGCCGAAGGAGAGGCTGGTGTGGAAACAGCTTCCTGGTGCCTCTGCAAAGAGCACTGTGATGGCAGTGGGGAAGTGATTAAGAGGTGGTGAAAGGGGGGACTAGTAGAAATTTCCCCCCTGTGACTGACCCATAAATTTTGGAAACCCTGGTGATCACCCCTATTAAAAAAGCAAAAATATGGGCCACGGAGAGGTTATTCCAAGTTCATCCCGAGACACCGGGGCAGTGCTGGGAAGTAAACTTCTGACTCCTGATTCCTGTCCTTCAAACCCACTGCTGGAGAACTACACCATCCCTCGCCTGTCACTCCATTCATAAATACAAGCAGATGCATCCACTTCCAGAATTCCATTGCCTACTGCTTCTGCTTCCATCAACACCCATCTCCAAGCCCAGGGCAGGACCAAATGTGTGAAGCAGAGACAGGTCTCGGGACACCAAGCAAGAACCAAGGAAAAACAGCATCGGCAGAAACAGGCCAGAGAAACATCTGGGAAAAACACCAGCATGTACGATCATAATAACAACTCCCCCCAAAGTCCCAGCTTCTAGGGATTCTCTTTGGCTTATCTGTGTACAGGCCCCTCCAAAAGAAAGCAGACCTTGCCTGGGTGCCTCCCTACAGCCATACTCCCAGCCATCATTAAAGACGACAACTGCTCTATAAACCTTTCTAGAGTTACTGTCCTATTATTAATATTTATTTGCTTCCAACATGCAGGCACCACAGACTGTCTTTTAGTGATTTAAGATTCAATAATTAGGAAACAGGCATATCTGCAAACAGATACCCTTTAAGATGCCATTGCCTTCTTTGATGAAAAGTCCAGAACCTTCCCTGGGCTGCCTTTAAATATGAGGGCCCCTTTGGAGGAGGTTCCGAACATATCCCCTTGCACCAGAACTTGCTAAAAACCTGCTGCAGTAAAATTGGTCCTAGTTAGATTAAAAGTGCAAGCCAAAATCTGAAGGAACGGAGGCTAATATGAGAGCGTAAGAGCCATTAAACTCTTCAAGTATGCATGAACTGGAGAAAGTGGAGCCCATACATAGTGCTATAGCCCTTAGCTGTTAGCAGGTGTGAGTCAGTCAGTTGTACAATTCATTTGTCTACCTAATTGCACCGAAGATAGGCTTTTACTTTGCCTATAACATCTCTAATGAGTAGGTTTTCAGTTCGATCTAACTAATTAATTCTTGTTAACTTCCTTTGCATTGCTGTTCTTTTAATTTAACCAAGAGACAGCCCAGAGTTGCGACTAGTGTTTAGTCTCAACTAGATTACACCAATTCATTAAGGCCTGTAATTGTTGGTCATACCCTTCCAAGCGGTCATTACAACCTCTGGCTTGCATATTGAATAACAGCCGTTTCCTGACTCCAACAGACTCTTGTGTGAGGGAGGAGAAAATGCTAATAAAGAAAGAATAAATGATTCTCGACTCCATTCAGGGCTGTGTAGATTTCTTTTGCAGCAGAAAATGTATGGAGGTGGTAAACCCGGCTTCTTGCAGGCCCCCTACCTCCACCCTGAGCGAAAACAATAAGAGGCAAGTGAAGCGTTCTCTGCTACTGTGATTACCGCATCCGTAAAAGTGATTATATGGCTGCTGTAATCAACTTCAATGAAAGCTGCCTGTTAGAGCTTCAATAATTACTCATTTCTGTTAACAGCTTGCTTTCAGTTTAGCACTTTGAGGCCAAGAGGGAAAAAAAAAGAAAAAAAAAAACCTTGGGGCATTTTAATAAAGGATTCCACTCACATGGTATTTTGGGGGGTAAGTGCTTGTGTGTGGGCAAAAAAAAAAAATGCACATGAAAGTTTTTTGTCCCTTTCTCAACAGCAGCCCCTTTCATTTGAGGCTTAGAGTCCATGTACTGCAAAGCACAAGTTCATACAGGGTTCAATCATGTACTGAATGTTTACTGAAGAACGCACAATAGTTTAAATAAAGTGGTGGTTTTAAATATTTTACCCATTTCTTTAAACAAATTGCCAATCCTTAAAGTCTGTGCTAAACACATTTCAAAAGTGAAATACCATGAGGATCTTTGACTAAAACCTCCCCATCAAGCATTTCTCAGGGTCTTCCCGTCTCTCCCTGATTCCTTTGCTTTGAATGCATTGCATTATTACTATTAATTATTTTAGGTGAGGGTAAGTTTGGGAGAATAAACTTGGTTCAAGAGTGCTTCAAATATTGGTTCTCATGGGGAAATGAAGCAAAGAGACCATATTATTCGAAATCGAGCAAGCCCGCATTCAAGTGATCGGGTCACAGAAGTTCTGGTCAAGATGTGGTAGACAAAGAAATCAATGGCGCCCACTAGAACACGACCTTTATGCTTCCCCGGTCTCATTTGCAGCATTTCTGAAAGACAAACAAGTCTCATAAATACAATATTAAAATCTCAACAAAGACAGACAGCGAGCTCCCTGATGCATAAATGTTCTTTGAGCTTAGACCCCATCAGTTAAACCTACTGTCTCACTCCTCATCTCCAGATCTGCACTGCAAACAAAATACCCAAAGCCTTATGGGAAAGCTGGATGGAGTTGATTTCCATGCCTTCAGTGTGCAGATTATTTGGGAACTCCTCAAAGTTTGGATGTTTTCTCATACTAAGTTGAAGCTTACTTTTGTCCTCTGTAACAAAAGTGCTAAATGTTTTTAATTCAGATTCTGATGTTTTCAAAACTTTAGAAGAAAAAAAAATTCACTTGATTTTCTTATTTTATTTGAGTTTTTTTCTTAAATGACTAAACAGCAAGAAAGCAAAATCTACCAGTTTTCTAGAAATAGTGATATGAAAAAAATCTTTAATTATATTTATCAATGAAAGATAATTCTATTGGCTTTTATTTTATCTAATATTTTCCTTAAAGACAAAATTTCACTTCTTAAAAAAATCTCCCTGCACTGCCATCAGTAAGGTTTCATGTGAGGGCAGTTTGTCTGGGTGTGTTTTCTTCCTCAGTATCTGTGATAGTATTAGCATATCTCCAAGTTCCATGTTTCTGGATGTGTACTCTTCATCAGGACCTGTGGCAGTATTAGTATATCTCCTGCTCCATGTTTCTGGGTGTTATTGATGGGTTAGGATGAAGAGCTGTGTTTTCATCCACTTTCCTTGGTAGTTATTTCACTGGTGTCTCTCATACAAGCTTTCATCTAGTTTATGTCTTCCTACTCATCTTCCTCTCCCTTCCCAAGACCTCCACTTCTGCTTTTGTGTCTGGGTAACGCGCCCTCCACTGGACCGTGGGTCAGTGCTCAGACCACAGATGCTCTCCCCTCTGGACTGTGTATAGACAATGGAGAGGTGGAGAGTGTGAGTGACTGGGGCCTGGGACCCAGAGCGAGAGACTGAAATAGACGTTCCCCATTGCTACCTCAGCTGCTGCTTCAGCAACACTCACATGCTTCTGCTATAGAATGTAAAACAAATTCAATGTACTAATCCTTTTATCTTACCTTCCATGTTGCAAAGTCATGATTGTCTCCTTCTAATTTGGATTTTTCTATCTTGTTGGATATTTGTCTGTATTTTTATGAAGAGAGAAAAATAAAGCTGTATATTTGGAATCAAATGAAAATTGGGTACATTTTAAGGTACTTAACATTTTTAAAAATAAGACTATAATGAATACAACTAGAGAGTTCACTCTTTATTTACACTTATCTATGTAAAAGTGCTAGTTACTCATGCAATGGAGAATGCAGATTTTTGATTAGCACCTCTATAAAATACATGTTATGTGAAATAGAAGATAATCAGAGTCATTGAGGAGGATTTGAGTGGTTTTATTTTTTCATTTCCATTTGAAACAGCCACCTAAAATCTTAAGGAGTTGTACCAGCATATATGAGCCAGATTCATACTGGAAAGGCTAACAACCCTTAAATGTTATATTCTGCAAAAAGAAGGCAAGATTAGTCTTTTACATCAGTAGGACTCAGAGACTTACAGGATGGCTCTGCATTAGGAAGTTTACAACACTCTTATATTCCCCAGTGTCCAGTTTTGTGGTTTCTGGTTTTGTTTTTTAATAAACTCCAGTGTATCTTGCCTCCTTTCTTTTTGTGAACTTGTACCACCCAGGTGTCTATTATAAATGATCAACATTTGATGGCATTCAAGTCTTTTAAGCTAGGACATCAAAGAAGACAAGTAAATCAGTCACGCTCTGACATCCGTGTTTTTAAGACATGAAGATTGGCTTTAAGCCTTTTAGCATAAAGAGGTGACTAAACAGACAGGCTCAGCAGGCATGAAGAGGTGTGTTCGTTGCTGCATTATCAAATAACAAGTGCCCACAAACCTCTGTCTCCCATTTGCCCACTGCACCAAATACTAGGATCCATAGTTTTTGGGAACTGGGGGCCTGGGAAGACACTCAACTAAAATTTCAAGACACAATTTATTCCCAGTTGGTCCATCATGTGCAAACTGAAAGTGCTGCCTCAACAGTCAACACCATAATCCTTGCTTAAAGGCACATAGTATCTTTTTGATGTATGTTCGATCTTCATTGCTGCCTTGCAAATTAGTGAACTATGGGGTGCCTCCTGTTTGGGAGACTTTCCACAGTGCTTTGTGTTCTAACACACTCTCAGGATTTATTACATTGAGACATTATTGACTTTTTTCTTATATTAGTCATACTAATATTTTTCCTTTTGGGAGGTTTATTTTCTTTCTATGGGTGTGTGCCTAGGTGTATGTATGTATACCATATGTGCACAGGTGCCCACATAGGCAAGAGGTTGATTCCTTAGCACTGGAGTTGCAAGTGGTTGTGAGCTACCTAATGTGGGTGCTGGGAACTGGGCCCAGGTCCTTTGCTGGAACAAAGGATACTGTTAGCTCCTGAGACATCTCAGCATCCCAATAACATGTTCTCCTATGGGTACTTCTAGTTTATTTTCTCTGGTTTTATTTGGTTTAGCTTTATTTTTTTATTAACTGATAAAATCAAATATTTATGGTATTATCTGAAACATGTATTTGTTGTAGAGTTGTGAAACTGAAATAGCACACACATTATCTTATATATATTTTATTTTTTGCATGGGAACACTTCTATTCTACTGGCTCAACAATTTTCAGGTACAAGGTTATTAACCATAGTTACCATATATGTAGTAGACCTTTTGAATCTTGTTTTCCTTACTGTGGTAGATTGAATGAGAATGCCCCCATAGGCTCATATGTTTGAATGCTTGGTCCCCCTGTTGGTAGAACTGCTTGGGAAGGAGGAGGTGTGACCTTGTTGGAGGAGGTGTGTCACTTGGATGGGCTTTGAGGTTTTCAAAGACCATGCCACTCTCTGTCAGCTCAATCACCCCCCCTCTCTCTGCCTGGGTTTGTGGATCAAGATATAAGCTCTCAGCTCTTACTCTAACACCATATCTGCCTGCCTGTTGCCATGCTCCCCAGATGGTCATGGACTCTAACCCTCTGGAACTGTAAGCTCCAATAAACTCTTTCTTCTATAAGTTGCCTTGGTCATGGTGTCTTATCAGAGCAGCAGGAAAGTAACTAAGACATTTGCCTACTTGGAATTTTGTATTTTTTGTTGAACATCTCCTCAGTTCCTCATCTCCTCTCCATCCTACCTATTTCTTGTTAAGCGCCTTCTACTCTATGCTTTAATGAGGCCAATATTTTTAGATTCTACACATAAACAAGGCCGTGCTCTATTGCCTTTTTGTTCCTGCCTTATTTCATTTACTGTAATGTCCCCCAGATTCAACCATGCTGCTGCAAGTGACACAATTTTCTTTTCTTCTTTTTAGACTTACTAGTATTCCGTTGTATACATGTATACTATGTGTTCTTTATTTGCCCACTGAAAGAATCTTAGGTCAATTGCCTCACCTGGCAATTAGGAGCAATGCTGTTTTCAATGTGGGGGTACAGTAATCTCAATATATTGATTCCTTTCCTTTAGACATATACTAAACAGTGGTATTTCTAAATCATATGGTAGTTCTTTATCAGATTTTATTTTTCTGTTATAAATTAGTAGTTTATGGTTGTCTATATTTATGGGGCACAAAATCATGTTATGATTTATGAACACAACATAGAATAATTAAATCAAGATAATACCCAGTACTTAAAAAAAACTTTTTTTTGGTCTAAGGATATTTAAAATGCACTTTTAGAAATGTTGTGATGAAAGTATGCTATCAGCTGGGTGTGGTGGCACACACCATTAATCCCAGCACTTGGAAGGCAAAGGCAGGTGGATGTCTGAGTTCAAGGGCAGCCTGGTTACAGGTTGAGTTCCAGGACAGCCAGAGCTACATAGAGAAACCCTGCCTTAAGAAGAAAATACTTTATTAACCATATTTATCATGCATGTTTTCTTCTAGTAGTAGTTTTCTAACTTCGTTTTCTATTTAAGCCTTTGATCCAGTTTGAACTGATTTTGCATACGATATGAATGTCTAACAGCATTCTTCTGTGTGTGGATATCTAGGCTTTACAGCATCATTTATTGCAGAGTGTCTTTTTATCATTGAACATTCTTGGAAGCCTTGATTGATGTAAGTTAATTGACATAGACATATTCTTTTATTTCTGGAGACCTTATTTTCCCTGGTTGATCTGTGTGTCTGATTTTAATTTCAGTAACACACTGTTTAGATTACTATAGCTTTGTGGTAGACTCTGAATTCAAGCGGTGAAACACCTCCAGTTTCCTTCTTTTTAAGATAACTTTGATTATTTGAATTTTCTTGTTGTTCCATAAAATTTTTATATTTTTTTTGTGAAAAATGACATTATGATTTCAATGCAGATTGAGCAATGTGATCATTTTAATGATGATAATTTTTCCAATCCATGAACATGGGATGTCTTTTCAATTATTTTGTTAAAAAATCTCTAGGTGTTATAAATTGAATGCTGGGTCTCTTGTACATGCTAAACATGTATTCCACCACTGAATTATATCCTCCAGCCTTATTCAGTCTCTCTCATCAGTATTTTATAGTTTTTGGTTCACAGAATTCTATTCCCTTAATGTTATTTTTATGAAATTGAATTTATTTTCTTAATTTTTTTTCCAAAATTATTTGTAAGTGTATAGAAATATTACTGAATTTTGTGTGTAGTTTCTGTACCCTGAAACTTCACTAGCCCTACTTATTAGTTTTAACAGATTTTTGGTGAGATCATAAGGATTTCATATATGTGTATTTTTAAAATACACATTAGCATTCATTTGGTTATATTGTCTGCAAATAAAAAACTTGATTTCCTTGGTTCCTATTTGGTTGCCTTTCTGTCTCTCTTTCTTCATTGCTCTGGGGAAGACTTCTATGACTCTGTTTCTTTAGGTTTAGACTTAACAGGTGATCTCAATTCACCAATCTATAGAGAGACTCATGAGTATCTATAATAAAGCTAGACCTAATTTTAACAGTTTATTTCATCTTTATCATAGCATTCTTGTCTATACAGAACTGGTCTTTGTCGAAAATTCAAATAAAATATTATATCTTCCTTATTTCATTGAACAAAATTATTTGATTGATGGGATTCTTCCTACACCCTAATATGTTGCTTTTTTTTTTTTTTATTAATGCCTCCCTAAGACAAGGAAGACGGTGATGAACAAAAAATATACTGGTTTTTGAAGGAGAGTTGTAAAGGAGGTACTCCCTGTCCTGTTGGCTTAAAGCAATTAAAATCTATCACAATTTAAAATTTGCATTCTATGTGTGTCCGTGTACATGTGCATGTGTGTGTTGTGTGTGTTATATAAGTGTACGGATGTGGACAGGATGATAACCTGTGTGTACATGTGGGGATGCCAGAGATTGATATCAATTATCTTTCTCTATTGCTCTCTACCTCTGTTTATTGAGGCAGAATTTCTCATTGGACCTGGAGTTCACCATTTGGACTAAGCTATCTGGCTAACAAGTCCCCTGGATCTACCTGTGTTGCCCCCAACCCTGCACCCAGAACTGGGATTAGTCTCTGTGCTGGCTCTTAGGTGGGCACTGAGGGCCCGAGCTCAGGTGCTCATGATTGCAGCAACACTTTACCCATGGAGCCAACTCTTTAGCCCAAAATGTTCATAGATTTTGAATGAACAATTCTAACTCTAAAATTTATTCCAAAAAATACTAGCACAAGAATAGAAGAAAATACCCATAAAAGTGCTCATTTGGATTATTTGTATGACAAAAAATTAAGGAGATGATGCAAATGTTCATAGTGATTAAGTAACTGCCATGGCATATGGTGCAGCCCTGAAAATGATGTGCAAGAATGCCTGTGGTACTAAAGAGTAGGGAGCTAAAACTGAAGCTCAGGAGTAGACAGGATCTGTTCCTGTTGTTCTTTTAAACTTTAGGCTAGGATCCATCTCAGTGATTGGACACTTGCTTAGCAAGTGATGAGCCTTGGGTTTGAGCCTTAGCATTACAAAATAAACAGATAACTAAACTATGATGATAACCCAGAAGGTTATATGCTTACATGCTTATACTTATATAGCCATGTAATTATACATGGGTAGTGATTATAAAGGATCTGGGAAGTAAGTTTATCTTTCGGCTTTATTCGAGTTTCATGATAGATCAATCACATTCCACATTTATGTTCCTTCTCAAGTTCAACAAGTAATTTCACTCAGGTAAGCTTTTTAGAAATAATTATTTTGGAGGAGAAACAGTTGAGTTTTAACTGGAGTTTTAGGGCCTGAGAAATTTTGAGAGACAGATGTCTCTCTTCTATGAGAGCACACTTTGGTTTGCAAACAAGAAAAAAAAGTCAAACTAATCAATTGATTTGAACAATAAGAAATTCAGTGGTTTAGCTGGAGTAAATATAAGTGAAATGAAAAAGCTAAAGACTTACATCCTTGATCTAACAGGCACAAAAGTTGATTAGAGACCTACTTTCCTGCTGTTCTTTTCACAATATTTAAGGTCCCATGACTGTGATACTATAGTGGACATTATCATAGTTAGAGTGTCTATTGCTGTGAAGAGACATGACGATGACCACATCAACTTATAGAGGAAAACAATTGGGGTTCGCTCACAGGTTTAGTCCATTATTGTCATGGTGGGAAGCATAGTGGTGTGCAGGCAGACATAGAACTGGATAAGGAGCCGACAATTCTACATCCAGGTGAGCAGGCAACAGGAAGACAAAGTGACATTGAACCTGGCTTGAGCTTCTGAAACCTCAAAGCCTACCTCTAGTGACACACTTCCTCCAACAAGACCACATCTACTCCAACAAGGCCACATCTCCTAATAGTGCCACTCCCTATGAGCCTATGGGGCCATTTTCATTCAAACCACCACAGACACCATTCACTGGGTCTTAGAAATTCACTTTCCTTATTTCTATCCATAGATAGAGACAGGATATCTCTTTTGGCATGTCCAGCTGAAGCCCTGATGTTCACTAGTTTCCTGGATCAGTCACTGTCTCTTGTTGACCTGTGGGTCTGTTGACTTCACACAGGTCAGTGTTTCACTCTGTAGACAGGATGAACTGGGGAGAGTCTTGTGGTGTACAAGCACCCCATAGTTGGTGCTGAGGAGAACATCAGTGTGGGAGAGGCAACCAAGAAGTGCTTACTGTGTCTTTCAACACTCCATTCCTCCGTTTCCCATTTTCCATGGTTTTCAATCCTTCATGAACACATTTTATTGCTCACGATGACCTTACTCTGCTGAACCACTCCTTGTCATTTTACTTCAGTTTTCAGTTCCTATATGGCTGGAAAAATATTTTTAATCTCTTAATTCTTATCTCAAAATTGAGATTTTTGATGAGTTCACCTTGTTGTTTGAACGAGGCTGTATGTATTAGCCAGCATGCAGACTGGCTGTCTGGAATTAGACATCAACCCCAGTACAGTGCTTTATAAATGGGAAGTAATCCGGTCATGTTATCTGAAACATAGCAGCTTGGATAAGAGGGTATCTTTAGCTCACTGATGCCACTTAAATAAAATACCTGATACCTGGTACTTTTTCAGGAACAATAATTTATCCTTCATGTTTCTGGAGGTGGGAATTCTGAGATGGTAACAGTAGATTTAGTATGTGGAGGTGTTCCTCTCTGCTTCCATCATGGTGCTCTGTTGATGTTTGATTTAGAGGGATGAATGTGACTTCATGTAGCTAAAAGGCTTCATTTTTGTTGAAGGGGTAAGGGAGGACTAGCTGTTTTCCTGCAGTCTCTTCTGAAGGCAAGAGACCAGAGTCCCCATGACTTCATCATCTCTACAGGCTCCACCTCTTGCTGCTATCAAACTGGGTTTAGTTTAAACATGGATTCTAAAGATACACAAACCTTCAAGCCACAGGAAGGAGATATGTGTAATGCAGGGTGTTTTCTCTGGAGAGAAGCTGAGGAACACAACTCAAAGGTTGACATTGCAAAAGACATGCTTTTGCATGTACCTTTTCCCTACTGTATTACAAAAATTTTTACATAAGTATGATTTTGCTTTCTGAGTTTGGTTTGTATCACATTTGTTTATCTGTATTTAATTAGTTCAACTTTTTGTGTTTGAAAAGTGTGGGTGATTTATTTTTGAAAGAACCAGAAATTATTTAGTGCTTTTTCTGATCAAGGATAATGAATTATTCTTATAATTATAAATTTGTCAAAAATGAAATGTGAGTATAAAAAGAGTCACAAAACTATCTTTTTGTTGTTGTTTTTGGTTCATAAGCTGACCATGAAGGCAATTCCAAGAGGAATTTTAAAAGCATTTTCAGCAATGACAGCACATTAAATAAATGTATTATCCTTTTGAGGTGACTGCTTCCTTTGAAGGTCAAAATTTAAGTGTTTGTTCAGATGTGTGTGTGTGTGTGTGTGTGTGTGTGTGTGTGTGTGTAATCATCATTTATATTCATTCTATAAGAAAGAGAAAGTCTGGTTTGAATCAGGGGACCTGACATTTAATAGGTAGACTTTGTGGATATTCATACTTGTAATGTGTTCTAATTGGAGTTGATGTATATTGGTTGCTGACTATTTTGAATATCAACAGATTGAAGTTTCTATTGCTAACTACTAACTTCCATTGACAAAGGGGAACTGTTGGACTGGACCCACTCTGTAGAACCTGTAAACAGCATGGGGTCACTAGAGGCAAGGGTAGGACCATGACTAATTAAAATACAGTGTGCCAATGGGAACTCTAACTCACTACTGTGTGTGTTCTATAGACTCAATATATCTTTGGTATGTTTGCAGAATACTTGAGGTCCTTAGGATTTCTACTAATAACAGATGTAGTAGAGAACAACAATTTAAACAGTATAGCTTTCACCAGGGGGCATCCAGTGTCCACTCCTTGCTGAATTCTTCCTGCAGGAGCACAGAGACTTGGAGATTGCAGCATCACCCACCAGGAGCTCACTCTCAGAGAGGGGAATGATTTTATTTCTTATAGGCCATTTAGAAGAGAAGTGATTATTTCCCATAATTATCTGGAACCACCTCAACCTTCTTCCTCAAATAGCAATATTCATTTTCTTCTGTACCCCCTTTTATTTCTTTTTTTTCAGTGATATCTGACACATCAACACAAACTGTCATTTCACCCAAAGGATACATGTAAATAGTGAAGTCTTTGCATAGTATAATAAAAATATCAGCAATAAAAATCAGCGCAGGCCTGGCTTTGAGTTCTAGCCCTTGCAAAGAGTAGTTGCATTGCTCAGGGAAAGGCCATGGTAAGTTTTGACCTTTCTTTCAACCTTTTCCCTCATTTGTATAAAACAAGCAATAATAAATGCATGATGTATATAGTTTGCTTTTTAGAGTACCAGTAAATAATAAGCACTTAACAGAAAAGCCACCCTTTTACAGAAAAGCCACCCTTTTACCCTTGCTCTTCCTTGCTAGTCATCTTCACCCTTTGGCTATTTGGTGAGATCCTTCTATATCCCTGGAAATAGTTTACCCTGTCAAGGTGACTACAGATAATACATTTTTACAACCCACTCCAATTATACCCACATCCATTTTATACATTAACCTTACTCCTAATTTTGTGTTTCATCTGCTTTTTACCTATGTGAAAATACTATAATAATTTTTCCTCAAAAGTCAATTTTCTGCTGGGGAAAGCTTGAGTCCAGCAGGGACATAGTTACCATTGTGGATTGTCTGTGTTGTCAGGGGGTAGGGACACTCCAGAACATAGAGGCAGGAAAGCTGGGCATCCCAAGTTGATAATTTATAATTGATCCAGGAGCCTCATTCTATACTTATCCTGAAGTCATCTTCTATGATCTATTGCTTAATGAAAGAAGAAATTAATTAATTAAGAATATGTGCAAGGATGCCCAGGGGTTCAATTTCAATGTAAAATAAGTAGCTTAGATCCACTAAAGAGATTTTAACAATGTAGTTCAACCATAGATGAGGCAACCTTGAAAAGCAAGGAGTAAGCCAGAGAGTCTTGCCTGGAGATTTTTCTTTTACTATCTGAATTGTGTTTTCTGTGCTTAGTCAAGTAATATACACTTGAAGTCATGGTCTTTAGTTCAGTCACTTTTGGAGTCCATAGATCAGGTTCCAGGTCATGCCTTAAATTCTGAGATCCATTGGGTATTGTTGCAGATCCTGCCCTAGGTCAACATTAGGACATCATCTCTCTCTTATGGCTCTTGTCTCATTGCCTTGGTTGCTGCTTTCATGGCTCTTTTATGTATCAGCCTACAAATTCCTTGGGGATGTGTTTTACTCATCTCCACACCTCTAGAGCCTATAGTGCTTAGGTGGTCAATAATTGTTGGTCGAATAAATCAACTGAGAAACAAAACAGTAAGAACAGGAATAAAAATGATCCCTGGCTCATAAAGCAATTACTAGACAGCTCAGCAGTGGGAGACCAAATAATTTCCCTTCCCACAGCTATGGGTGTACTTCTCACGGAAATGCGGAAGGAGGACCTTGGCCACATGGAGTGGTTCTATGTTCCAGATTAGCTCAGTTTCCAGGTGAAACCTTCAGCCCCTCTAAAGGATTCCTTCTACTCTCTGGGTCCCCAGGTCATTCCCCTACATAGTGACATCACGTCATTAGTTCCACAGACAGGTGAGATTTACAACCTCTGTAGGAGGTTGCTGTACAATGTAACAGGGGAGGAAACTGTCACTGCCTGAATTAGCACGACATGTTTGCTTCCTTCTGGCTGCAATCAATTCTAGGACAACACAGAGTCAACATTTCAGGTAATAATATTGGCTTAGTAAATGGAACTCCAAACTGTCACCTTCCCCTCTAGCCCTACACCTGGAGGACCGAGCTCTAGGAACAGCACTGACCTCTGGCCTTCGGAGTCAAGGGTAATTAGTAGCAAGCTCATACACGCACACACAGACTTGACACTCCTTTCAAGTCAGGACTTAGGAATTCTTAGTTTTCTTTTCAGAAGTGCCTCATGTGATTAAGTTAGGAAGCTTTATATAGAATATTATATCATAACAGAAGCCCTGGTACAAAATTCTCAGGATTCTTTTAAAAATATGTCAGCCACAGTTGATTCTTTAGAAAACTCAACTACCTAACAAAGGGTTTACTACTGATTGTTGAGAGTGGATAGGTCACAATAGAACTGTGATTCATAAAACCTCCAACCACTGCAGTCTGAATAATATAGGGTGTTCAGAACAAATGTTTGTCATTAGTTAACCAGGTATAAAATGCATTTTTGTTTTTTAAGAAGAAAAATACATTTTAAGTGTCAAGGTAGTATATATTACCTATATACTCTTTCTCCTTAAGACATTCAGATTGGTGAGTGGCAGTCTGTTGGTGCATATGAGTTTGGCAGCAAGCTAGGAAATCTTCCTATGCTAGTATATATTTGAAGGAACTAATCTGCAACCTGTCTAGAAAGTGCATTACCTGCAAGGCATCTGGAATATTAGCACATGTAGGAAAATGTTTGTTGCTTCTAGTCCATCCTGGCTTGGAGTTCTGGATAGGAAGCTTTCATAACACATCTTGGGGAAGAACAAAAGAGGACAGTAGTGTTCCAAAGAGAATGTTCAATGTAGTCGTGAAACTCAATCATTTTCCTGGTTCCTGCCTGTCCACTGATCTAAACTGGCCAGTTCTTATCAATTTCATGGTTGATTAGGGACTCAAAACTGGGAGGAAAATGAGACCTAGATGACATTGTGGATAATTATAAAAAGAAATCTGGAAGTTAATGTTAGTCTTAGAGAAAAGAGACTCTGATGAGCCCCGGTTCCCCCTCTTCTAAAGCATCACCCTCCCCTCCATTTCAGCAAAGACTGTGATGTCACAGGTGCTACTCATTCCTAGACCTGGACCTGTAAGGGGAGGGGGAGAGAGAAGGAGGGAAAGAGGAACAGGGAGGGAGGGGGAATTGCCCTTGACTTAAACTGAGGAACTAAGTAGCCCAAGTGAGCCATTCACTTCTCTGAATCTCTGTTGAAAGAATCTCCAAGGTCCAAGTCCAGCTGACCAAAGACCTTAGATTGTCCCACTTTCTGACAGAATAAAAATATCTGGGGTAAGACAGAGTGATGAAGAAAAAAGTTAACTCTGCTAGGAAAGTAAAGAAGGAAGGGAAGAGGCAGGAAGAGGGCAATGAAAAAAGGAAGGAGAGAAGGAAGGGTGAATGGGAAGTAAGGGAGGACTTACTAACCAGCAGACTCCATGCACACATTGTATCTATGTTCCTAGCCATGCTCCTGCTAAGGAAAAAGTGACGAGGCTATCCCACCTCTCTCACCCTTTGTACTCAAGGACCCATCTCCTGAAACTATGCTTCAAAGGACTAACAACCCGAGGAAAAGCCAAAAGAAGAGATCCTGTCTGTAAATGCCTGCAAGAATATTAGGCATCTATGGCAGAAAAAATATTTGCCTCCATTACCATGTGATACTCCTAATCGACTTAAGGTATTTAAACATCTTTTCTCTGTGATACAGAATTTATTTTTAATCTAAATGTTTGGAACTCATAATGATACAACTTTTAATGTCATGTGGATTTGTCTTTAAAAATAACAGATCTTGGAGAAAAAAGTGAGTAGGAAGGGCAGGTGACTTTGCCAAGCATGAAAGTTCCTTCCTGTTAGGAACCAGGTGGTGCCTTTGCTCTGGTGTTGGGGATGTGGGGAGAGGGAGGAGAGGGAAGATAGAGGAAGGGGAGAGAGAGAAATAGAGAGAGAGAGAGAGAGAGGTGGGAGAGAGAGAGGGTATTACATATGTTTTCTCTTTTAAAGGCAAGGCCAGCCATTGGAAAGGGATAGCACAGGTTTCTGTGTAGACTGTGGAATACATTCTTTTCTCCCACCTCCTGGGAGCTCTGATTTTCATGTTCTGAAACTTGTGTGTCTTTACAGGCAGAAACCTTTCCCAGTTTAAAGTGACCGAGACCTAGCCAACGAATTCTTTCTTCCTACCAGCCAGTGGTTTTGGAGAGATCATTTGAACAAAGCTGGTCCAGTTAGAGAAATGCCAGGATTGTCTAGAAGTGCTGCAGAGTGCTCTTTTCTTCCTCAGCTGGGAGAGGCCATTGGTGACAGTTTTGTCACCATACTAGTCAGGATAAAGTGGCATCTTGAAATACAGATGTCTTAGTCAGGGTTTCTATTGCTGTGAAGAGACACCATGACCACAGCACTCTTACAAAGGACAGTATTTAATTTTGGTTGGCTTACATTTTCAGAGGTTTAGTCCATTATCATCATGGCAGAGAGCATGGCAGTGTGCAGGCAGGTGTGGTGCTGGAGAAGGAGCAGAGAGTTCTATATCTTGATCTGCAAGCAGCAGACAGAGAACTGACTTGAGCGTCTGAGACCTGAAAGCCTGCTTGTAACAAGTTTTTCTCTGTCCTGACAGCCGGCTCCCATGTAATGACACAGAGACTTCTTATTAATTATGAAACCTTGGCCTACAACTTAGGCTTGTTCATAACTATTTCTTATAACTTAAATTAACCGATTTCTATTCATCTGCATCCTGCCATGTGGCTTGTGGCTGTTTCCTCTCCTCCTGGATGTCTTATTTCCTTGGCATCCCTTGGTGACCCTGCATTTCTTCTGCCCACCGTTCTCTCTCTGCCTGGAAGTCCTGTCTATAACTCCTGCCTAGCTATTGGCCATTGGGCATTCAGTTTTTTTATTATACCAATCACAGTAATACATCTTCACACGGTGTACAAATATCCCACAACTTTTCCTCCTTTTTATCTAAATAAAAAGGAAAGGTTTTTAACTCTAGTACAGTAAAATTATATTCAATGAGAAAAATTATGAAATAAGAATTGCATTCACAATGTCCAGTCCACTTGTATTTGGCAAATTTGGAGAAATTACTCTATTATCAATCTTATCTTGATGAGTCTAAAGTTTTATAACTAAACCACTTTCTATCATAGTTTATATTACCATTCTAAAAATATCATTTTAGATCTTAAAACATTTTAGATAAACAACTTATGCTTTTATATTTCTCAACTTTATAAACTTTATATCTTTTATGTAAGATTTTTTTCTGAATTTGCTAACAAGGAAAACTGCATAACTATCTAGTTTTCAATCCCCATTAGAGACCCAAGAAGGATAATATATTACTTGAGTAAACTGAAAAGCAGACAAAATGTAACATTGGAGCATCCATCTTTCTCCTATAGGCCTAGAATACCTGGTAGACTTTTCTGTGAAGCAGAAATTTTGAAGGCTTGTCCCACCTTGTCTTGGCAAAGTTTGGTAGTTGCCTTCTTTTGTATCCTGCTTATCCAATTTGGGCAGCATACTGTCAGCAGTCAAGGCAAGGGCAGTTTCTTTGCCCAGTGCTAACTGTGCCACAATAAAAGCATACTCTATATGGAGGCTCTTTGATGCCCATCATCTTTTTTTGAAGTAAATTGATGCTGCCAGGAGCAGACATATCTCACTTTCATGAAAAGCCTTATGTTATTAAAACATTTTAAATGTCATAATCTGAAGATCTCTGAAGTGTTTGAAGACCACCTATCTATTTAAAATGTATCTCTGCTTGACCTTGAAAACAAATCTAACATGTCCATAAATTTGACTGTTAGATGACTAACTACTAACCTGTATTTCTTAATTATCCTAAATAGTTTGTAATAATAACCTTCAAGGACTGAAATTTACATTACATTGTTAAATGAGTGGCATAGGTACTATAACTTAAACAAGAGTAAAACCATAAATACAGTATAACAACAATAACATTAAGCTTGTGTCAATATACACAATCCATACCTATATAAAATATTTGAGACTAGTAGTTGCTGTTTTAGTTTGAAAGTAGATTCAATAATCTGCCCTTTTATCCTATCATTTCTATACCCCCCTTTTCTTTTCAGAAAGAGGTCCTTGAATTCAGCCTCCATTATTCCATTATTTAGCTTTTTTTTAAACCATTACCAGTAACAACTTACAACTGCTCCCCACTCCCAAACAATGACAAGCATCCACCTAATGACCAGAATCTAGCTACCGAACTTCTTGGGAATGTGGGCATCATGTTCTCTAGACTGCCTCCTGTTGTCTGGGGGTGATGGCATTTTAGGGGACTCTGAGAAAATTGGGATGATGATGAAGTCCTGAGAGAGCCAGCTGTATTATTTTTGTTTAGTCTCTGTGAGATGCAAAAGTGTAGGGCTTATCT